>NC_034433.1:3429165-3518752 GCF_002078875.1 Numida meleagris | reverse complement strand
CTGGGGCTGGTGCTGCAGCCACCAGCGGGATGGGATCCTGGGAGCCCTGGGCTGCTGTCACCATGTGGCTATTTATAGGCTCACGCTGTGTGCAGGGAACCGCAGGATGTTGACTGTTTTTCTTCTATGAATAAAACATAGATATATTTTCTGGCTGGAAAAAATGAGAGCTGCTTCAAATTGAATATTTTCCCCTCTGATCGGGCTGATCAGCTGAGCTGGTTTCTTGTGCTTCAGACACAGAAAAAGGTTTTGAGATTTGGCCTGAGAGAACGAGTTACAAACACGAGGTCAAAATGTCCTTTGCTGCGACAGAATGGCACATTCTATTAATATTTGGGGGAAAATGATAAAAATTCAGGAAAATTGCTTTTTCTTCAGATGCGGCAGGGTGCCTGGGTGCTTAGCTTCAAGCAACCTCCCCTAAGCACCAACAGCACACCAAGCAGCACGTGTCGTGCTCCTTCATTCCAGCTCTGTGCCGTACCAGAATGAAACAGCACCCGATCTCCATCAGATCCATGGGTGACAGAGCAGACAGGAGGCTGTGCCCCCCCGGCACAGCGTGGCCGTGTGCTGGTCGGTGAGCATCCTGCTACCTGCAACCTGCCCCAACCCCTGTCCCTGTTGTAAAAGCAATGCCAGGTTTCCTGCGGTGGCATCTCAGGTGTGAACTGCCAAAAAAGAAGGTCAGTTTGGCCGACGCATTTCTCCGTATAGTTTTGAAGTAGGTCAAGTAATATAGGACTTGGCATCACTCTCCAAGTAATCATAAGTGGAATTAAATTTAGATCTCAATAATGAAGGTGCTTGAAAAAGCCAAGAAGTCCAGGCCTGGTTCTGTGGCCCCTCCGCAGAGCGAGGAGCAGTCCTGCAGCTCTGCCTCCATCTCAGCAGATGGTTAAGCACTTTCACAGCAAGTTTCATTGTAAAACTTCTCTTTATTTATGAGCTTCTATAAAAAAACCACAACCTTACAGCTACCTCTGCAAGATGAATAAATGCTATTAGCCTCTGTTTTTACAGCGGAGGTTACTGCAGCACGGGAAGATGAAGTGAGCTGCCAGTGTTTGTACCAAAGTGATGCGACCAACCCGGGGAGAGAACCCAGCCTTCCCCAGCAAGCTTTACTTTCAGCTTGAGAAAGGCTGAGCTTTAATGGGTCGTTCTCATGGCTGGCTAAGCTGCTTGTTTTGAGTGGGATCCGCAAGAAAAAAGCAAAGCAGTGCGAGGAGTCAGTTTTCTCTTGCGTTTCAAACTATGGTACAGGAGAAACCTCGCAAGAAGAAAGCCTGACCTAACGAGATTATCCAGGCTGCTGCTCTCAGGGCCAACCACACTGAGGAGGAACAGAAAGGAAAGCACGTTACTGACTGACAAATAAAATAAAACTCATTTTCTGATTTATTTTGTAAACTAAAATGCTAAAAGAACCTCTAAGGCTATATTAAAGCTGAGAAATATGTAACACCAAATCAATGTTAAATGCCATCTCAGCATCCTTTTATCTAACCAAAATTGTAAACACACTGCTACATTCCCAAAGCATAAAATCCATTTACACTTTGCATACTTGAAAAGAAGTCTAATGCATTTTGAAAGCCACAAACCTAACTGCATGCTTCTCCCATTTAATACAACAGGACTTAACAAGATTTGCAGGAGGCATGAAAGGCAAATTGAACCCTACAGTTGAGCATGCAATTTCAGGTTCCCAGCTGAGAGGCAAACCCGGTGATGGGGAAAATGCAACACCAGAAGAGATCAGAGCAGGAGAACGGATGATTGGAGAGTGCAGGGACACACGGGGCCGCAGCCTGCTCGGAGCTGTGCAGGCAGCAGGGCTCGGGCTGTCTGGGAGCTGCAGTCCTTTGTGCGCTGTGCCATCCTCCCCCCATGGGAAGATCCCCTGGCAATCAGCCACTGGCTTCTGGGTCTTGTGAAAGCTGTTTGAGTGCTGAGGGGCTCCTCGTCTCTGAGCCCTCCTTCAGCTCTGCTCTGCTCTCAGCACTGCCCCCGTGAAGCCCGAGGTGCTGGGGAAGCATCAGTGCGGGTGGTGCTTTTCCCTCTGCTTAAAATGAAAGAGGCAGACACGAAGCTTCATTTAAATTGGTGCACAGACAGCGGAGAGCTGAGAGCTTGTCCACAAGTGGCCCGAAGCGTGGCACCAGCTCAGATGACTCAACACCACGGACTTGGAGGAAAGCAGAAGGGCTCCTGCTGGCTCCAGCAGTCGGGAACATCCAATACACACTTGGATGGGGCACAGGAAATGATGGGGGATTACATTTGTCCTTTTTCCCTTACTCTCTGTGCAACGCTGTGCCACGTTCCACGGTTCCGACACCAAGTTCTGAACCGTGCAAATCATTCCAGGGAAAACCGGGTTCCCTGCTGCAAGCTGAGGGTACAAACTCAACGGGGCTTCTGTGCCTTCGCCTTTCAGCCCCTGCACATCTCTTTCCCTCGCCCTGTGCTCTGCCATCCCATCTCCATAGCCCAGGGAGGCAGTGGGGGTTTCCATGGCAACCCAACAGAAAGCCAGCGGCTCCCCTCGCCCGCAGAAATGGTGAATGGCTGAGAGCTGGCTTGGGAAAACCTGGAAATTCAAACGAAAATAGGAAAGTTAATAATGGAAAGTGGTGGTGGAAAGCTGCCCGGGGACTCCAGACCTTTTCTGGAGGTCCTGCTGCTGGCCCAGTGCAATTTGCTGTCTCTCTTTTTCCACTCCAATGAGAAGAAAGAAAGATTTTGTTTCCTGGTCAGATGCGAAGCACCTCTGGCTGCAATGTTCCTTCATTCAAACCTATTATTAGCAGTAGCTCTTCTCATTCTATTTAATGAAATAAAAGCGATTCTGAGGGACTTGGAGAGCAAAGAAAGAGAAGCAGAGCCCCAGATCCCCCCTAAGGAACGGATTCACTTGAAAGCATCTCCTGTTACAGCAAATGGGTGTAATTGGTGCTCTGATGTCCTGCGCGGCTTTACAAGTGACAAATCAATCATTACACAAACATCCTTTGATAATCAGTGCGGTTACGTTAATTATGATGAAATGCTTTTAGCAGCTGCAGTATGTGGACGCAATGCATAATTTCCTAGGAGTCGTATTACCCCACTTTTCTATTCTGTAATGCGAAGTCTCTCTAAAATTTTCATACTTCAATAGCTGAACTCGGAGTTTATAATCTACTCTGCCAAGTGCCCATTGTGGAAAATGCAAAGTCTGTTAGCATCACTATTATTAAATATTAAGTAATATTCCTTGGGAAAAGAACCATTACCACTTTCCAAATGATGCAAGTAGAGGAGGACAGTTCCTGACCCAGGGGATCAATAGCAGCAGTTGTTGCACAGCAACACGGTGCAGCAGATTAGGACTTTACCTAATGAGTAACACTGCATCCAACTGAAACTGCAAGGAAATTTAGCTTGCCAGAATGCAGTTACAGAAGTTTAAATCTCATTGGATTGCAGTATTTCTGTGCTCTTAAAAAGTGCATCTGTAATGAATGGTGGAGAGCCATGGATGAGGAGTGGGTATTTAATGTGCATTTCCCATTGGCCTTAAAGGGAGAAGGAAGAGAGGTGGGGTCTGAAGGCTTCTGAGCCAAAGTGACAAATTATTAAGAGCTGATCCATGGATACATCTTGACACAGATAACCTCTGGAATTCAGCACCACAACACAGCACGGAGAGTAAGAACCTGGCTTTCTTTTCAGAAAAAAAAAAAACAAAAAAAAAAACCCAGACAGTTCTATCAAAAACAGGAATTGATGGCCAAGATCACACCGTGCGGATTTAGAAAAGGTTATAATTCTTTTGAATTAAGAGAGGAATGTCCTTGGTGGTAGGTTTTCCATCACTGCCTGCTCAGGGGCCCTCTTTTCAGCAGCACTTTGCATTTGTCACAGTGAGTGGCAGGACACGGCGTGGGCTTCTGGAGCGCACAGCAGCGCCGCGTTCAGATCCCCTCCCATCCTAATGACTGCAAGGGGTCAGACCTTTGGCTTTATCTCTTATCACGGGGCTTTAGGAGAGCCTTTCAGGGGATTTTGGTAAAGCAGAACAGCCACATTAATTGTGTGGGAAACAGAAAGCACGTGTTACAGCACTTGCCGCAGCATCTGTGTTATTTCTGCAATACAGCCTATTGCTGCGAAAAGGATTTCGAGTTCGGATTTGTGCTAGAAAGACCTCGGTGGTTCAGATAGGAAAATGCAGAGGGCATGGCATAGATATTCGGATGGACACTGAGGCAGCACAGGGAAGGGCAGGGTGGGCATAGGAGCCCAGCTGGCTGCATGCAGCACAACGGCTCCCCAGCGTCTGAGCTGTGATTTTTCATCGGCACGGACAGCGCGGTCGAGATGATGGAGCGCTTTGACAAGAGCCTTGAGATTTCAGAGTTATGGGAAATCAATGGGAAAGAATGTGCAGGGAGGCACAACTCCGGCCGCCAGCAGCAGCCCAGCAAGGCAGCGCTGCCCAGTGCCCAGCTGGGATGGCCTGGCCCTGAGCTGCCCTTGGAAGGAAGCACGTCTCCACCGAGTCTTACAGGGATGTAAATCAGCACCGTCCCAAGGGCTGTAGCACTTTTTACCAAAGAGGGGGCTTAACCATGTATTTTCATCAATTTTCCCTAATCCTCTTGGTATTAGAAGATCTGAAAATAAACCCTCTTTCATATTTGGTGTGGTTTTGGAGTCTGGTTTAGGAATGGTTTGAGATGAGCTTTTTTTCTCCCTTTTCAGCCTTTATATCAGTCATTTGATCTGATATATGATAAGCTAAGATGAGTTTAAACTGATTCATCCTATTTTTTAATGTTTAAATGTACTCTGCTGAAGCTCCATCATAATGTCACACACTTCTAAAATGCATAATTCATCCAGCCCACCTCTTCTGAAATGCCAAGGGGATGCTGCGCCTCACCAGACAGCAGCAAATAGCTTTACTAACAAATACACAAGGAAACAGCATAATTTAAGAACGAAAACCAACCCGAACTGCACCACTGCAAGTCTCCATACTGCAGTCTTAGGTGGGGGAACGCAGACAAAGCCCTGGAGGGAGAAAGGGCTCTTTCCCAGGGATGGTTCAGAGCTGGGATTCGGTCGTTCTCTGCGTTGGGCACTGAGGGCTCCGTGCTTTGTACCAGGACTCGAGGACCTGAGAATCACTGACAGGTGCAGATAAGACTCTTCTAGCAAATGCCTGTCAAGGAACTGTGTAAGAAATGACATTGATTTTATCCCCATGCTGCTCCTATTTCAGGGAGAGCCTTTGTCAGTTCTATATTTAGCTGCCGTATTATGTACCTCGCTAATAGTCAGGTAGAGGTTTGTCAATTTGGAGCCCAGCGGGGATCAGGTTAAGACTCCGGAACGAATGCCACTTTGTGCGAAACCAGTGTTTGCTGACTGGAATAAAACAGAGGGATAATGAAAGAAACCCAGAGAACCCCGGGCAGAGGAGTTTCCCAGGGCTGTGCAGCTCGGTGCTGCCCGCTGTCCCCATGCTGGTGCCCCGGGCTGGGCTGGGCAGGGAGCACAGCAAGGACAGCATCCAATCACACAGCCCTGCTCTGCAGGAGACAGGCTCTCAGAAAGCCAAAAGGAGCTCTCCACATTCCCTGTGAGTCTGGAATAAATAAAAATTGAAGCAAAAAATATATATATATTAAAAAAAAAAAACAAAACCAAAAACCCTGTAAAAACTCCACAGTCATTTTCCATCAGGAGCCCCATGCGTCTCATCAAACATTGAAGAGCAGTCTGCGAATATCTGAAAAAATGACCTCACTGCCATCCTTCAAACCTTCCCTTCAAGCCTCAGAGCACAGCAGTGCTTGCAGCAGAGCACCAGATGAATCTGGAGTCCCGTGGCCACGTGTGCTTGCATTCACCAACGTGTTTTCTCTCACAGCTGCTTCTCATATGGTCGAAACACAGAGTGGACGTGTCAGCGCAGCCCCGGAGCGCTCAGCCAGGCTCCTCCTGAAGCTGAACAGGAAAGGGAGCAACGAGCCAAAGAGTTTAACATTGCTTGCAAACCTTCCAGAGGCTTAGCTGCAAACCCAAGGAGCTCAATCACTCAAAGCACCACGGATATTTCCCAGATAGTCCTAATTATCAGCATCTGGGGGCAGGTCTAAGCGAGAGGTGCTTAGACCCCAGCTGAGGACTCTGTCTGCAATGCCTTCTAAATGACTGAATCTTCATTGGTCTCTAATTAATCTCAGAGGGCTGAGTGGAAGCGCTCTGAACCCTGCTGAGAAAATAATGGGGATGGGATGCCTTAAAGAGCAGGGCAGGGGGAAGCAAAGCCCTACAGCAGAAGGCGAGGCCGGAGATGCAGGCTGGGGGGAGGAGGTTCACAGCTCCGTGCAGGGGACGAGGATGCTTCCAACACCGCACTTGTTCACATCTTCAGCCCTGATCAGTGTGAGTCCCACTGTTGTCTTTTCAGACACTGGGTGATTCTGCGGGAGCACCACAGGGCCCTGAGCTCTGGACAGGAGCAGGGAGCAAATTTTCCCTTTCCTCTATCAGCCATCACTCAGTGGTATAATTTACAGCTGGATATAAAATAAAGTTGTTCATTTCTAAAGCCTTGCCAGACTTTGGGCACCTAAACGCCCCGTGGGAGAAGCAAGGCAGAACGCTGGTAAACGAGCGCAGGACGGGACATAGCAGGCCAGGGATCCATTAGCAGCTTTTAAGGAGGGAACATTATGCTCATCCCTAGAGTTGGCTGCTCATTGGCAAAAGGCAAAAACCCTTCTGCAGAGCATGGCTCGCAGCTGATTCGCTTGGTTTTGAACAATACGAGCATCTTCTACCAAGTGCTGTAACCTCTTTCAGTGCTGCTATGTATTGGGCACCTTGGCTTGCTCCAGTAGCAGGCTGCGAGGGGAGCTACCAACAACTGCTAAAATAGATACTGTCTACTCCAAAAGCCTCGGAATTCAAGAGGAGGTGGTTTAGAGGAGGCAGGAACCTGCTGAGCAGATGAAAACCAGGGGCACGCAGACTGACTCCTGAGCTGAAATTCGCCCCCGATCCAGCAAAGCAAGGCAGCACTGATTGAAACAGGGCTTACAATAACGCAGGTGCTTGAATGCTTTGCTGGACAGTGACTGGGACACTAAAGGTCCTGATGGATTCAGCCCAGCTTTCCCCGTGGTAAAGTCCCTTCTGTTACATTTTGCTGTATTTCTGTCACAAGCCTTGTCCCCTGCTAGCTGTCTGCAATGTAAGTCTAACCCATCCCGGTAATGAGTTCTCCCTGCAGAAATCCCATCCACCAACCATGCTTCGGGCACCTGTCACCTCATAGCCCTGAGGACAATGAGCTTTCCTACCCCTCGTGGCTGTGATTTCACACTGAGTTTTACATTGCATTTACATCCTTCATGACATGATTGAAATCTGAACCAAGGCAAGGGTAAAAGGGGTGGGAAAAAAAGTCCAGATTTAGCTTCTTTATAGATGACGATTCCATTTAAGAAACAAAAAGCATTATTCAAGAGAGGATAAAAGATATCTTCTATAGGAACGCCTAAATTTGCAGAGGGACACACAGCTTTCATGACTCATAGGAGGATTTACTATCTATACCGCCTTTTATCACGGCAATTTAAAGCTCATCTGCTGCAAATGGTTTCAAATTGAATTTCTGGGGTACGAACAAGCAGGGAAATGATCACTGACTACTGTCAAGAACCAAACTTGGGGTTTGGCTGCGTGCTCCTCTGCTCCACAGTTATGTGACCATAGTGACTCTGCGTCTCAGCTTGCCTCTGAGGACTGAGTCATCCAGCTGCTGCAGCTACACCGATGAAGGAAGTTAACGCAAGAGACAGAGCAAACATCCTGTTTTGTTCTTGATGCACATAATTAGCTAAGATGTAGCTTCATTAACCAACCCTCCCTCCCCACAGGACAGTCTGCTATCACTTACAGTAGGCGAAGTGCTACGCAGTGTCACTATGTACTGTTCTTCGTATTAAAAACCGGTATCACGACGTCGCCACGATAACTGTACTACTGTCAGCAGTCAGGATGGAAGTGCCAGAGATATAAAGGGCCACTGAGGCTTATGTTCCCTCTCAGCTCTAGAGCTGATGTCTCTCTTGTGACCGTGTTACTGAGGCTGTGTGTGGAGCAGAGCTGATTCTTGCTGAATCACTCGGAGGCTTTTTGCTGCTTGTAAATTACCCCAGCCCGCCTGCTTCCCTGCCACAAGCATTAGCGCGCAGCATTTCTCAACTG
Organism: Numida meleagris; assembly: GCF_002078875.1. NCBI lineage: Eukaryota > Metazoa > Chordata > Aves > Galliformes > Numididae > Numida > Numida meleagris. The sequence continues at coordinate 3,510,475 of NC_034433.1, read as the reverse complement.
GAACATCCAGCAGGCGAACCCTGGCCCGTGAACTGCTGCCAGGCTCTTCCTCAGTCACATCCCTCTCCTCCTCGGCAACATTCCCCACTCCCCTGGTGTCGAGCTCCAGGCTCAGGGTCCTGAGCCCATTGGCCGTGGGTGAGTGCCCGGGGAGCCCCCCACCCCGGTGAGTCAGCGCGCCCCAGGCGGTATCCCGGCGGGGTGACTCCTGTCTGAGGCTGCCAGGGATTTTTGCCATATGGCAACAAGGAGATCTGATTAGTTGACTGTTTCCTATTTGTTTTAATTAGTAGTTTATTAGCCATATGTTAAATTGCACATTTCAACTACTCAGCGGCGTTACTCAAGTCAGAATGTGTCTGGATGGGGTTTCTGTTGCCTCCCGAGCCACGTGGGTAGTTGCTTTGCACTATGTCACACAGGGGGAGCACGCACCCCCAGTGCCCCCCACCCCCATCCCACCCCCTCTGCCACCCGTGCCTGGTGCCCCCGGAGCAGCCCCAGGTTTCCCAGTGCTGCCAGCACAGCTCCACAGCCCTTAGGAGAGTTCCCTGCTAAGTTTCCAGATGGCAATGGGATTCCTCCAAGGACCTGCCCGGGGATTTTCCAGCTCCTCAAAGTTCTCTCAATGACCGGAGTCAATGGCATTAATAGACTGATTGAAGTTCCATTTTCCAGTGTTCAGCTTCAGGTTTTAGCACTCCTGCACACAGAAACGCCTGAATGCTCTGCTAATTTTACCCTTGACTACTTCCACTTTTTCATATTCTTATAATCTTTCTCCATTATAGCACTACACGTCAAAGTAATTGCACAGAATTAAACATCAAATTCTAGTTTACCAGCTAGGCTAATTTGTTTAAATTTGTTTTCCCTTTTTTTTTTCCCTTCCTCTTCTGAGAACCGTGAACATCTTTTTACACAAATACATCGATGGCCTCGCCATCCCCGTTTTCCTCCTTCACAAAAAATAAATACCTCGTTTCACACTTCCACCTTCTATTGGAAAACCTCTTTGAACTAGGTTATCCGGTTCCCAGTGCAGTTGACAAATGCAGATTCCTGGATGCTGAGATGGACTTTTTCAGTCTATTTTTTCCACCGTTTCATGGGTTGTGATGGTCTGTAACGCAGCACCCTCACTCCCAGGCAGTGCATTTAACCGCCGTGTTACCCTGATTCACTCCTTTGCGCTTGCTCCCCACGTGGGCTCAGATCGATTTTTAGATTCTAATGACTGACACATTTTTAAAACACATTTCAGTGCCATGCTTACAATAGATCCCAGGTGTGAACTTGCCAGTGCGGATGCTCACTGCCCCAAACCCTTGCCCATTGGGAGGGCAAAGGAGCAGGCTCACAGCCTTGCTGCTGGTGCCCTCTGCTGCTGCTGGGTGCAGGATGGAGCCTCCAGCACCCACTAGGGCTGCAGCACCCTGATGCATCCTGCAGACACAGGGCTGCTCTTCAGGCTGAGCACCCAGCCCTGGCTTTGCCAAGCAACCTGAAGCACAGCAGCAGTGCTACTCTCTATGTCTTGAGAACAGTTTCTTAAGCCATCACGTTCCACTGCCCTAAAGCAATGAGTGCACCAACCTATAATGCTCCTCATCCTCTCCCCAGCCTGGGGGCTGTGTTCTCTCTAACTGCCCGTGGCAGGAGGAAACCGATGGACAATGTTTGTTCTGAAGGTGGCACGAGGAAATAAGACTGTACAGCTGTCCACTGAGCAAGAACCAGCAGCAGCCCTGCCCGGTCCTGTGCCAGGCTCAGCAACCTTGTGTCATCTCTGCTGTGACAAAACATAGGTGCTCGCTACAGCAGCAGTGCAAGTGGAAGGAGACTTTGACTAGCGTGCCCCAGCGAAGGAGTTCTATCCAGCAGTGCATCCCAGAGCTTGCTCATATCGCTCTTCCCTTGCTGAGATTAACAGAGCAGCCTGTGCACAGGTACAGGCGCTTCCTCGCATGCTCCCCAGAGCCCTCCCAGCTCCTTCAATCCCCACAGTGGCACTGAGCCAGCCACCGCCGAGATGCAGACCTTGGCAGTGACACCAGGGCCAGGGAGCTGTGCCAGGGCCAGGATGGGCACCCCACGTTCTTGCTGGCGGTGGGGCCCCTTTGAGCATCACAAACCTCTTGGTGCTGAATTTCCAGTGCTGTGTGAAGGCCCCGCGTTGCCATGCTCTGCTGATGGCCTCTCCTGGCTCTCCCAGCCCACCCGCTCTGCCGTGCAGTGGGACCATGGACACTTCCCATGTCACCAAACACTCATTTGTGTACGCAGGCAGCGAGAGAAACCCCCCCCGAGGAGCTGAGGAGTGCTGTATTTACTCTCCCTTCGTATGAGAGATTATAATGTCACCGGTTATGTTAGTAAACACCGACAAATGCGACAAAACGTGGAGTTAATCCTTCAAGCCTGCTGAAACTAATTATTCTGTCCAATTCGCTGGCAAGTTCAGATAGAAACACACCCTGTGACCTCAGTGTAGTCATATTAAATATTTAAAGTGACTTACTAAATACACCAAGGCTCTGAACTTCCAGCTGATGTCGTAACATGCAGATTCTGGGGAAGAACGGCGGGCATGCCAGCAGCAAAGCCTGGGCGTGAACAACTGCAAGTTATCCTTCAGCTGGAAAATAAGACAAATGAGACAGTATTAAAGCATCAGATAAGAAAAGATGTTCCCTTTATTAAAAAACAGCAGTACGTTCTTTACGTTTAGCATAAAATCTGCTGTAATTACGTAGCAGTTGGAAAGCAATTTGCAACAGGCTTTATTGTTCAGCATCTGTGCCAAATTCTCAGGGAAACATCCACCGGGGAATAAAGTAAAATGAGATGTGCCACAGTAACTACAACATTTAAATGTTTGCACGATGGAAATTTCAGTGAGGCTTAAACGAGGTACAACGCAATTCAACTTTTGTGTTGCTGTTTTTGTTTTGTCACTTAAGGGGCTCTGGGTTTCACTCCAGCTTCTCTTTCTCCTGTATACACACACCCTAGGAACACTATAATCCACACACACGCACGCTGGAAAGGTTATATTACAAAGAGAGTTATTGTCAAAAGAAAAATCAAGTCTGCTGCAGCCACAGAACAAGAAGCATTCTAGCACGTCCCACCACCAGGGCTTCATTATTCATCACTTCATGTACCTCTTTGGTCTTAATCTCTACAATAAAGAGAAAGTAAAAAAGCTTGTAACAACTAATGACTTGCAAATTCAGCACAGCATCCCAGAGGAACTATTCCATCCAGCGGAGAAAATGAGCTCGCACAAGGTTTGGTGGATGCCTAAAGGAAGCTGCCTTGTACCGCTGCTTACCCTCTTGGAACCCGCACCTAACCTCACCTCCGCTGACACAGCAGAACAGAACTGTGATGTGAACAGACAACTGAGTGGCTGTTTTGCATCCTCCCACACATGGGTCGCCCATGGGAAGCCACGCAGCACGCCCCGTCTGTGTCTGGTGTTGAAACCTGCATCCCTGTGCCATGCAGGACAGCAGGAGCATGATGTCCTTCGGACTGCTCTTAGGTTCCCATGGGACCTCACGTGTCACATAATGACAGCCTTGGATTCATTGGACACCTGTTTATTGCTTCTTTCTTCTTCTCACTCGTTAAATAATATCCTTTCTGATTTAATTGCAGACCATCAGATAAAAAGGGAATGCATCTCTACAAGAAAACATATCTTGCGTTCGGTTCCAGCCCGAAGCTAAAGAGCATAAACAAATTCATCCCTTTTGGTAATGATGATATGACTGCAAGAGTGCTTAGAATTATGTCACGTTAACAAGTTCCCTGCATTTTTCTCCCATCCAGAATTGCACTTCAGAGCTCCACCTCGTGCTCTGCCGCCCTGCGTTACCCCGTCCCACCAGGCTGCGTGCCCTCAAGCCTCCGAGCAGCTTATTAGTCTTACAAAATGCATAGGATTAAGAGCACATAGCTTTAAGCTCCACAGGCTGAATTTTACTCAGCATGATTGCGTGGCTACAGATGGGAACAGACCTTGATTCTAGATGCTTACAGTGCCATGCAATAGGCTTTAACACACTCACTTGCGATGGAAAGTGGGTTCAATGAGGAGTAAGTTAATGTCCACGTGCCCTTTCAGATGAGGGGCAAAGTGCACTCAAATGGGAAATCAAAACCTTATTAGGGAAAATTATTCCCCTGTTCAACAGAAAAAGGAAAATTTCAAGTGTTGTTCAAAGAAATGCGATGACCTGTGAGTGAAAGGAACCCATGTAGATGTGGTGATAGGAGGGATGCACTGTGCTCTATGGACTGGAAAGAAAGCCAGGAATAACAGAGAGCAAGGAGAATCAGACAGACATTTACAAAGATCCTAGACTTTATTCAATGAATTATTTAAAGCCTATTTCTGATCTGGCACAGGAGTTCACTTGCTCTCCAGAAGGGAGTAATGGGAGCCCCGTCACTTCTGCCGTTCAGCGAACAAATGGTAGGAAACACACAGAAGAGCAGTCACTATCTGACTTCATCAGCCTTCCCCTCTTTCTAGCACCCGCCGTGTTTGCAGCCCTGGAGCTGACAGGCAGCCCCAGCTTCACCAGTTAAATCCCAACACCTCTGTGCATCAGAGAGTGTCACTGGAGCTCTGCTGCCTCAGGGTGAAGTCACTTCATTTGCTGAACAGCCCCTTTATTTTCCACCATCCTTGATACATGGAGGTGCCCTTTCTAAACTGGCCTTAGTTCTCTGCCCTACAGATATCCTTCACAAATGCTGTGGTTGGAGAAGAACCTACAACACATACAATGGGTTGACCTTGTTCAACACGTGCACAGCGGCTGGGGTTGCCCATAAATAACCACGCTGCAAAGGGTGAGCGTGAACAAGTTGAGATAGGTAGAGACAGAGAGAGAATGTTTGAGGTCTGGGCAAGGCTGAGATGCGGGGTTTCTCTCCCTCCTCTTCAGTGGTGGTAATTTCACCTCTCGGGAAGAAGGAAGAAAGGCTGCAAGCGTGAGATTATTACATTTGGTACATTTATACCCTGATAGAAGCTAAAAATAGGCTCCAGTGGTTGCTAAGTGCGTTTCAAACGGCTTTCCTTAGAGGTAAAAAATGGGATTTTATTTGAAAAGCCAAAAGGTGGGATTTGTAACATCTGGGAAAAGAGCTGAACAGAAAATCGCCGATTGTCGGAACAGAGGAAGCGGGGAGTTCGTGTTCCCTCCCCTCCTCAAGGGCCGTTTGCAGAAAGGAGATTTGGGCATTCCTCAGAGTGCTACAGGAAGAATGCACGAGCATTCTGATGGCACTTTGTAATTGCTAATGGCTCTTTGTGATTGCTTTCTGCTCAAGCATTTGGTGCGGCATAACTCGTGTAAAAGAGTCCGTGTAAGGCGGTCACGTATGTTGCTGTAGATCGGTGCGAGGTCTGTTTGCCTTTCGTCTGACTCACGCAGTTCTTCCAAGGTCTGAAACACTGAAGTGTAGGGACAGACTGCCATTCTCATTAAAATCGCTGTGCTTATCACTTTGTAATAAAGAAAATGAGCCGTTATAACAAAGATTTGTAGTTGTAATTGAAAGGCATCTTATGTCAGAACAATTTTTGAGACACACTCCAGATATTAAGAGCCATTTCCTGCTGTAGTAACTGCTGTAGGACTAGGCAACCTGCTAACGTCCTACCTGGCAGAAAACAGCCCCGAGATAATTAGAATGATGGCCCTATAAATAGTATGAACTATTCCAAGTGCTTGGATGCTATCAGAGCTCATGCAGAAACAGTTGCAAGGGGACAGGGGAAGACAGAAGGCCCCAAGCACCCCAGGAACCCAGCAGGCTGTGACCACAGCTCCCTGGTTCAAGGACCATGACAGGGCAGGAGAGAATTTAGGAGATTAAATCAATGGTTCAAAGAAAGAGGGTGTTACATGAACAGCTCGTGATGCCTTGATGTGAAGGGCACGTATGGAGATGCCCAGCAAATGCCCTTTGCAGTGCAGCACAGCTCAGCCCTGGCACCCAGCACATCCTGCCAGCAGTGGGATCCCTCCCCTCCTTTTGCATACATTATCAAATGGAAAAGATAGAGAAAAGTCTATTTCAACACAATGAACTTGCATCTAAAACTTCTTTCATAAATCTGACCAGATGATAGAGAAGCAGATAAGTCAGGATAGCAGAATGTCTCCCAGACAAAATCCCTGAAGTTAAGAGTCTGTATTGAGATGACAAAAACCAGGAAATTACCAACTTGAGACTGACAATTTATCCCCACCCACCTCTGTGCAAAGGCCTCAGAACGTTGTTCATGACCCACTTTGTCAGCAGCTTCAACTCCATTTTTTCCTTTTTTGGAGAATGTGGGACGCTTTTACCAAGTACTGGGTAACTCCGAGCTGTGATGAAGGCGACAGAGTTGGTAGGAAAGCAACCACTTCTTTCTGATGCACTAATAGCCAGCCAACAGATCCATCTCCTCCGTCCTCAGAAACCTCGTTAGAGCACAGCTACTTTAAGTAATGTCTGCTTTTATTTTATTTTATTTTATTTCATGAAAACCACTGTTACTTTTAATTCCTGACATAATTCCAAGTTGCAAGTCAGCGTATGATAAAACAGCAGAATACTTGGCGGTGTCAAGCAGAGGATTTCAGCAATAAGTTTCAGAGCAATGTGAAATATGGTTCCAATTCTTTCTCGAGATCAGCACGTTCATCTCTCCTTCTCAAACGAAATCCAAGATGATCAGTATGACCCAGCAGTCCCTCCCGACACCGACATTCTGCCTCTAACTCGTGCCGACTGCTGCAGCATCCCAGCGAGATGCTTGTGGCTGCAGCCTTTTACGGACCATTTCTCTCCCCTTTAGGTGTTTTGGCACAGAAATAGCACGGAAGAGATAAATAGAACTCGTTACTCATAACGTCCAAGCAGTGCTCAGGATGCAGATCTCAGCACAGGATTCACGCTCGGGGCGCAGCTCCCAGCAAAGCAGAGCTGGGCGAGCAGCTCAGTGGAGCAAAGCGTTTCTCAAGGTGATGCGAGCCCAAAGAAACATCTCTCAGTGTACACCGCGCATTTTGAGAGCTGGAGGGTCACCCTAAGCCCATAAATACTGTTCAGTGCAGAAAAAGCAAGGAAAACTTTATTTATGATGTATCCATCAGGAGGTTTTTCTCTGAACTTAAGAGCTGCCAGCCCCTGGTGGCTGCAGGGCACAGAACACTCGCACGATGGAGCAGAGCCCAACCAGACTTGCTTCCTACCTTGTGTTCTGGTGTGACAGAGCACAGGGCCTGTCCTCATGGCACAGACACGGAACTAAGAAGGACCAGAAGCAGAATCAAAGAGAGCATTTCTCATCTCCCAGCAGATCCCTGTGTGACCTGGAGACACCTATGGCCCCACTTCTGTCTCCATCACATCAGTGACTGCAGTGCTCACCCCGTCCTGACCCACAGCCCCAGCCCAGGGCAGCTCGGAGCCCCAGTGCTGCAGCCAGGGGTGGGGGGCCGGGCAGGGAGGGGAGCAGAGGCAGCTCCCAGCTCCTGCATCCAGCAGCTCTCAGCCATCTGACGCTGCTCCCAGGCAGCATTTTCTCACCTCAGACAGGGACAATGAGCCTAATGTGACTAATGTCTGAAAAGAGCTCTGAGGCAGCTGGATGGAAGCACTAGCATTATGATTAATTCCACAGACTCATGTGGATTATAATAAGCACGAAGCCGAAGCACTGCACAGAGGATGTATGATATTATTCAGCCGTGTCTTTGTGGGGTGTTCGCCTCCCAGCAGCAGTTCAAAACCAGCAAGGAGGGCTGCGTATCACAGAGCCAACGCTGCCAACAGCACAGGGCGCCTCAAAGCCTGGCATGCAAGTGCCTGAATCACACCAAGGTTCAAACACCAGAAACATGGGTACCAATCTCACCCCCCAGTCTCTGTCAGGGCTGTGGTGCTGCAGTGGCACATCACGCTGTGTCTCAGTGCAGTCTTTGGCAGCAATGATATCAGAAAACTTCAGTGAGCGAGGGATCTCCGACAGTCGCGAAGCTGTTCCTTGAAAATAATGCTATGCTAAGCAGCCAGCAATCCTTCATCTCTGAACAAAATATCTTTCTTTTCCTCACATCTCACATTCTTCATGGAAGGAGGTGGTACGTACGGAAGAAGCTTTTTAATTCAAACGAACAAAAGCAGCAGAAGAGTGTTGTGCTAGATTATTGTGCCGTACAGACTGCAGGTGGGCTCTCTGGCAGTGAAAGATTCGGTGTGCAACCACCCTGCAGCCCGGTACCACTGCCTGGTGCCCATCACAGCAAAATCAAATTGCAGCAAGAGCAAAGATTCGAAGATTATGCACACACACAGAACAGGGTTTGCAAGATCCACCTGTAATCCCAGCCTCCCGCCTGGCTACCAGCGCAGCGTGATCAGCCAGAACAACCATTCTCATCTGAATTCCCTCCTTCCTGGGAAGGACAGCGACACGGCACACCTCGCAGGGGAGGTGCAACAGAGCTTTAAATAACCACTGACAAACTTCCCTTGCAAAGAAAATTGCGAGTCGGTTAACGCCAAGAAATCCTGGGCTACGACTGATAAAATAGGACTGCCTTCTGCAATCTGTGGCACGGGAATTAAGGAGTCATGGAAAGTTTTTGGCACAGCGATCATAAGGAGAGAGAGTTCTCACTTTGTTTCTTACTGAGAGCGTCTGTGTCAAAAGAAAAGGCTGCGATTCAGTGCTGGAATGAGATTCACACCATTTGATTAGAGTCAGACGAGCTGCATCCATTTGTAACAGGGCGAATTTAGTGCGGAAACTTTGGATTTAAAGACTTGAGGTGAGGTCCCGTGAAAAAAAACCAAGGGAGAAGAGAAGGCAGGATGCAGGGTTCAAGGCAGGTGTCCTCAGGCTAAAACGTTTCACCTCTTTGGCCAGTTAATTTAAAACAGGATTAATAATTCCTGCGTGATTAGGATTTTATGAAGCTTAATTAATTAAAGGTCATAAAATGCAATGAGACTTGCCAATGACAGATACCAGATGAGTCGGGACCATCAGCATGGCAGCCCACCAGGTGGGCCGTGTCAGCAGCCCCGCAAATGGCCCCGTGCGAAGCCAGAACGCGTGGCCCTGCTCTGCTCCTTTCTCCAGGACTTTTAATTACTAAAAACGCTGCAAATCCCCTTAAACACGCCACGCTGGGTGGGTAGAAGGGGCTGCTCAGGTCTGAGGTAGGATAAAGAAAATCAAATGCAAATCTCCCTGCAGTTTGTGCTTATGACTAAGAACCCATCGCACAGGTTCCTGCGGTAACACGCTGCTGACGTGCACCTTCCAGCAACCCCCACCTCCCAGAGCCTCTGCCCTGAGCCGTGCCCAGCAGCCTGTGCTCAGGGTTGCTGCTGGAGGAGCCGTGCCTGCAGCACTTAGAGCAGCTTGCTGATTGGGAAAGGCTCCAAACCTCTTAACAGAGCACTTCTGTCTCGGTGAAATTATCAGGGAGGATAAGAGTACAATTCATAGCCACAAAAAGCAAAACAAACCCAAACCTGGCCTGAATTCGAGTAAAGCCACTCCAAATCCATACATGTCTGGCTTCTCTTGGCGGGGCCAGGTAGCGATGGCCATTTGGGCACCCTGCTTCACTACGAACCCGGTACAAAAAAGCTTATATCCTATGAGTTTATATAAATACATTAGACAGAGAATGAAAACTGCACTGAGATTAGGTTTCCATCTCTTAACATCTACGTACATGACAGATGGGATTAGTAAATGAACAGACCACTGAAGGAAGGAGAGAGGATTAACAATGGAAAATAGGGAGGGAGGGAAAAAAGGTAGATAATCAGCAGCAGCTCTTTGGAAAAGAGACTTATGGCAAATGGCACAAGTGGCTTCCATTGATATACTTCAGCAAATGAGAGATGCAGAATATGAAAATGAAAGACCAATCTCCCTTTAGCCCTGGGGAAAGTGGGGCCAGGGCAGCCCCACAGGACCCCAAGGCGCTGACAGTGGGGCTGGGAAGCTTAGAATCCAATTTCAACCCCAGCTACTATTGCAAAGTTTTAATCCCCCTCCTTAGGCAAACTGTTTGAGGGAATGACGGATAGATAAATAAGCAACAAATTCATAAAAATTAGGCTCACACAGCGATGGAAAGGGACTGTTTCTGGTTGGCGTGAGCTTCACGTGCAGGTGTGAGTTTGTGAATTACAGTCCACGTGAGGATGAGTAGCACAGGCAGAACTTATCCTGCTGATGCTGACTTCAGATCAAACCCAAATTCTGTACTCCAGGGAGTAACAAGGAAGCGGCGTTTGCTCCACAGTGAGCACCAATGAAGAAAATAAATCAAACAGTCTGTATTTAAACGATGAAGACCTCACCTATGAAGTGGAAACTTAGAGAAGATAAATAAGCAGGTGAGGCAGTGCCTGGTCCTACTAGATCCAAGCGATACGATACAAAACCGCACTCACTGTACAAAAGTCCTCAACATCTGTCTGGGCTCCAGCACTGACCCACAACAGATGTTTGCAGATGTTCTTATATTTCCAAGAGACAAGGTAGCAGCAGTGATTCTTCCACTAGCAAAGCCTCCCGGTCTCTAGCAAACAACAGGTCAGGAATTTCCTGACCCAGACGCTGCTTCAAGCCACCATATTTAACCCAGCAATGACCCATGAATTTCTTTTCACATGCATTTCTACATTTGTGCATCCTCAGCTCCTGCAGCCTTCGCTCCCTGGGAGCCGAGATGAGAAACAACCAAGAAAGAAATGCTAAGTGACCTGGTTAACATTTTTCACAGCTCATGCATTTTTTGCTTCAAACGTTGACTCAGAAGAAGAGCCATACGCTGGTCCAAAAATGTGCAATCTGTGTTGTAATCAGCTTGACTGTCCTGGGATATTCATCTTTTGAATTTTAAGGATTCAGAATTTAAAACCTTTTCATCAAAAGGTCACTGGTTCAATACAACGCAGGAAGCTTAGAAAAAGCAAATCCCCTGGCCACCAGCAGGGTTTATTTGTTTAGGGCATATCCAGAGGATATATGCACCCAAATTCTGCTGGAAGGACATCCATTTTTACCACCTTCCCCCACTCCTGACGCACCCACTGACTCTGCTTTGAAACAACCCTCCACTAAGCTGTCACCAAAGGGACAGCACATGAACTGTGTTCTGCAGCAGCAGGTAAACCCACGCTGTAGCTCGGAGCAGGCCGCTTGGTTTGGACATCTGCGTGGAGTAGACTCCCAGGCTGTAAATCTGATGCCTTTCATTTACACTAAATCATTTCACTCGCAGCGAAAGGAAATTAAAAATGATTTTACACAGTCAGCTTTTAGCCCATTTACAATTTTCTGCATTAATATTACTTTTAAAACATATGCTCTCACTTCTGTCTAGACTGTAAAAAGCATGAATTAAAGATATTTGAAAGTTATTTAAGACTTGTGCCCTCCGAACAGCTCCCTTAGAAGGTGAACCATTAAGTCTTGACCTCCCATTTCGAGCGGACTAATACACGTTTGCTGCTTGTTAGCGGATTAACAGATGAGACAGAGGGGAGTTAAACATAGCCAAGGTGTGAAAAGTAATTATAGCTGCTGCATCAGGCTGGGAATAAGAAAAGCCAGTGTTAAGTGTCTGCTCTGAGGGTGATATCTGTCTTTAAATGAAGGGGAATGAGACAGCTGAACGTGTTTCTTCAGCGGTTGACCTGAATCTCTATCTCGAAGTGAACACTGCTCAGGCTGATGGCACTCGGACAAACGTGGCTCTTCCCAAAGTCTCCGTTCCCTTGGGGTCCCTTCCAACCCAAGCCATTCTATGATTCTGCGATTCCCGAGTTGCCTGTTTGCAGATGCAGACTCTGTAGAAAGCTGCGACAGAGGTATTAGGAAGAGGAGAGACCACTGCCCATTGCTGTTAACGAACTCAGCAGCAGCCTGGTAGGATTTTGCTGGCAGCCACTGGAGCCACCTGTGGCAAAGTGCCTCAGACTGCCCTGAAACCATCTGCAGTCACAGCGTTACTCCTTGCTTCTCGTGTTGCACTCACCTGTTGTCTCTTGCATTGCACTGTGATCCTAAACTCTCCGAGGCTGCACTTATGGCTGCAATGTGAGTGAAAACCAGGTGTCATCACAGTCACCACTGATTGTCACTTAACATCAGCAGGGGCAGCTTCTCATCACACGTGGTTTTGCACAGTGTCCATGAGAACAGAGCCAGGGCACCAAGGCAGCTCCAGCACAAATAGTGAACGACGTCACATGAAGTTCATGAGTAGATGTTACCATTTGGTTATATTATTTACTAATTGGGTGAGAATTTTGTCATTCTGAACTTCAGGCATCTTAATGCAAATACACATCAAGGACGTGAGTGAGACCATAAGAGAAAGCAAATTTTTCCATCTATTATAAACCTGCATAAATAACTACACAGGTTGCAGAGCACTGGAGTAGCATTGCCTCTGGGTTGCACTTCCCTAAGCCACTCCTCCAGTTCCTCAGAGAGAAAGCTCTAATGTGGGGATTGTATAGCAAAGAGCATCAGAAACAGAAAAAATACTTTTATCCTAAAAAAAAAAATTAAAACAATCAGGCCTCACCAGCATTCCAATGACTAGATAAACATTTCTGCAGTGTAAGTGCAGTAGTTCAGCACTAGTAATTTCATCTGTCAGAGGTTATGACTTATGCATTTTTTTTTGAGTTTATGGTTAATTCTTTATGCATGCACAAGAGCTAATTGCATCCAAGAGAGTTCTGTGCCTGTTGGTCTGGAGGTGTATTGCCATATGTTTGGTGTATACTTAATTAACACAGTACAGCTGCACTGCTTTCCATTTGTATTATAGATTAGATTTCTATTACACATCTAGGCAGGAGTCCCACAATTCATATTTATTAAAATAATTACCCCAAGATTTAGGTGGTTGGAAGTACTCAGTCAAGCAGCCCAGCGCTACTTTGCACAAGGAGCATAATTCAGCTACGAACCAAAACTGAATAGCAGGACTACTTAAGTGGTTGACATGTGATTCAGAACATCAGATTTGCAGGCAGAGGTAAAGCAGCCTGCTGAGCCTTTATCCAGGTGCCGGTTCTTCAGATGTGAAGGCTATTCAAGCATCACTTGCTGGTACGTTCATACAGATCATATTCAGATCTTTTTTTAGCTTCCTGCAATTTTTTTCCTCCAGGCACTGAAAGTTCATTTTAAAATTCGACTTTGCAACGTGCTCATTGGTCTTTATAGTATCAGTTTATGAAGCACCTATGGATCAAAACCCACATATGCCTGAGCTTTTTTTTAAACAGGTTTAGAAGCTTGAGTAAAGGTGCAAATTGCACTTGTGCATTTCAGACAAGTATGCTTCCATTACTTTCTTTTCCCTTTGTACAATAACATTTTGCATAGAGACAGCACCGAGACCGCACGAACAGAACAGACCCAGAATGCAAGCACATGAATTAAGTGCGTCCTAATTGCTTAGATCCAGGATATAATTCCAACTTCAAACACATTTCAAGAGTCTGGAATACTAGGACCCAGAGCTGTGCTTCGGGTTTGATAGAAAGGGAACATCTAGCATTTTATGTGAACGTTATTGTCTCATCCAACTCTGAACTGAGGAAGTAATTTGACTAATTAAAGTCCAAATCTATGCAATTACAGACAGCAACGCATGGCTGAGAAATAATCAAATTTACTTTTTTTATCCATTCATTAAGCCATCAATATAATTTTATAAGCTGGTTCAGAGCAGCATGTAGGAAAGCAAAGCTCTGCAATTACCTGCAGAGGACCAAGGGCACGGCCCGGCAGCTCCAGCTGCTTTCATGCTCTGCTCGCAGCCCTTGTGTCTCAAGGTGCCTCTGATCCCACGCCAGCAGCAGCAACCTCCTGCTGGAAGCAGAACAAGACCCACGGTCCCTTCAGTCAGGCTGACCAACAGGTATCAGATGGCAGCTGGCAAATAGTTTGGCAAATCTGTTCTTCCCAACCAAACCAGGTGGCAGAAAACGACTGCTTCCCGTTCTCTTGCGTAACATGCTAGGTGCCATTGCAGCGATTCAAAAACGCCAACATATTGAGGTCTCCAAATACTATAGCCAGCCACCAAAGGAGAAGATGCTGACACACCTAGATCAGTAAGATCCAGGTCTTCCAATGCTGTGCTCAGCACCAGCGAGCTGTCTGGCTCGGCGCTCCTTGTGCAGCCGCACTGCCTGGCGGGGACAGAGGGCCCAGCACTGGGCAAAGAGCTGGAGTGTGCACGGCGGGGTTCCTCTGGTTGGAGCATTCCCACGTTTGTTTCAATTGCTTGAGAAGTCAGAACAGTGATGGGAGGGGAAGCAAACTCCTGCCCTGTTTGAGAGCCAGATGATATTTTGGAACAGAAGTTAATGGGGCTGTAAATCTAGGAGATGGAGGAATTAACAGGTCACTCTGAATCAGTTGCTTCTGCAGTCCTTCTGTTAAGGCTTATTAGCATAGAAATTTCTAACTTTCCAGCTGAAGAGTTTTGGCTGTTTTATGTTTAGATTTGAATTACAATGCAGTTGCTATGACTGGAGGGCAGAGATAGGGAGAGGCCGAGGAAATACGCTTAAGCAGCTGGTTGCTCCTTTTTCTCATAGAGATTGTTGCCTGCTTTATGGAGTCTCTTGTCTGAAAACAACAGCAAGAGCAACAACATAAATATTCAACAGAAATTCGAGGAGAGGATGCAAGAAAAGAAGCATGGGAGATTTTGTTTGAGAAGTTAAATGCAGTCCCATTGATCCATCTAGCAGCCACAGCTCAGAGGGTGCTTGGTGCATTTCAGCTTTACAAAGATCTCCAAATCCTCAGGAGCAGGCTTAAGGGACTTTACCCACGTGTCAAATCCCTCAATTGAAGCAACTTACTGATAGGTTTCAGCTGCGATGAAGTTATCCTGAACAGCAGGGTACGTGGTTTCTGTCACCCCAGAGGAGAAAAACCAGACTTTCTAAGAATAGCTCTTAAGTCCTCCCCTGTCTTTGTGTCCCTCCTCTCTCTCCATAACAAGATCAGCAGCATCCAGCCCCAGCAGCCCGCAGAGCAGCCTACGGGCAAGCAAGCATTAAAGACTGTTGTACACCTGCTGCCCCTCCTTGACTTCTCGTGTTGATTAACGCTGCAATCTTCAGCTAAAGTAGCACTTTTGACATTGTGCATTAATGGAAGAAACAGAATCGCATCTCTTAATGAAAACAAGGTATTTTGCAAACGAATCTAATCCTTTTAAAAGTTCCAGCACATGAACACACACTTTTGCGGTCTGATGGTTCGTTTTTATACCGGAATTCTCAGGCAACTCAGAGTCATGGTCGCAAATTTCAAGCTGCGCAAAGCTGCTCGTCAGAGAAAGAAATGAATTAAGATGGTTGGGAAAGAAAAAAAATGTTTGTGTTATAGTGAATAAGCATATAGGGTAGTTTGCTTTTCAACTTCAGGAGAGACCGTTCCCCCTGTTCTTGCCCCTCTAAATTACATCTGGCTCTGAAAAGCCATATAAGAATAAACTAGGCTGCTTGTAGGCGAGGAGCTGATAGGGAAACTTTATAGCACCATAATCACCAGCTCCAGCCCACAGTATCCTCAGCAAGGGAACATTAATAAACATTAAAGAGGAGAGTAAGCTAGGCATCTAATTAAGAGCAAAGCAGCCTGCCAGACAAGGTCAGTCCCCAGATGGGGTTGAAGGGCAGTGTAAGAGAAGAGAATAAATTCAACGTAAAGGTCATCTATATGGATTAAACGATCTGAGCAGTCATTTCCAGACCCATCTTCTGCAATTAATATTTAATTAAAAATAGCAACACTATAAAGTTTAGCTTTTAGCCGGCAAAATTATTTCATGTCCCATAAAATCTTTAAATACGAGATCATGCATTCTTTCTCTCGCCCGACACAAAGTAGGCCTCTGTGGTTGTGAGTAACCTAATAGAGCTGAGGAACCCAAGAGAGTGCGTTTCAAGGACAGTCAGCCTTTGCACCTTAAAAACTGATGGAAATCGGCTTCTAGTGACCAAAGACAGCATTTAATAGTTGAGAGTTCCCTCCTGTCCACATTCAGTCTGGAATTAGGTGCAATTTATAACTGAGTATTCATCAAAATTCACGGTGAACTTAGAGAAGTGAACTACCCTGGGGTCCCCAGCAGTGCTCCCGCAACCCAGCCCCTGTGAGGGGACCCGGTCGGACTCTCAGAACCAATTCCTAAGGAACCAATGGCGACTTTTCGCTCCTCTTTGCGTATCTCCCTGGGTCTCATCAGGAGCACCTCCAACACGTGGTTAACGTGATTTGCGGTGCTCTGTCTCTACAACCCGGCAGGCCAAGAACTAGGCCACCAAGGCAGCCACCAGAGGAATCGCTGTTCTTCAGCGCTCGAGTCCTTTGCGACCTACTTCCAAGTTTTTAACCTCCACCATCAGAATGAGTTGGAAAAGGAGGCTCAGGCTCATCCTGCAAATACTTCTGCTTGGAACATGCAGCCAAAAGTCCATTTACCCTTGGTTTGGGGCCTGCGCATCCCCTCACGCGTTAGGAGTTTGGGGATGTTGCGGCCACACGTTTGCTGTTTGACTTTCAGAAAGGCACACACCGACGGTTCCCTGCAGATAATAGGAACTTCCTTCTGCAGGAGCCGGCGATGTTTTTCACAGTGCTATGAAAATTAGAAGTAATCTAGTTCAAAGACTTGTTTTCACTTCCCTCAAAGTCAACCGTAAAAATCCCTTTACTTCATGGGTGCGGGATCAATGTTTTTTTTTTTTCTTTAAATGCTAGATAGAGCTTCCTGACTTCATTCCTGGAACTTGGGATCTTACTCTATTTATTTTTACCCATTACAGGGACAAAACATGGGATTTGTCATTGTTCTCAAGGGTACCAGAGATGTCAGTCAAAAATCAGACTTCTTGAAGCTGTTAGCTTTCCTCATTGGTTCTCAGGGGTGTGACCTTTTACAATAAGCCTTGCTAGCTTGCCCACAGCTTTGCTCATGGAAATTTCTCAGGAGAGCGTGGGCCACATTCCACTGGTTATCTCCCCACCTGGGAAGCAGGGATCAAGTCTAACTGAACTTGCACCTGGCTGCAGGAGCCCAGCGGTACTCCCAGGGAAGGAGCAGCATCCTCAGCGTTTGTGTGAGCAGGTCAGGGAAGAGAACAGGCAAGGTTTGCAGTCAACTCCTCTGATATGCTAATATGAAGGCACAATTCATTTTTTTCACCTTTTGCCCACTCCCTGCTGCACATATATATTAAATTAGCATCCATCCATACACACACATGTAATACCCTCTGATTTAAATGGCATTTGTAACTTTGAAATATAAAGCAAGAGGAAAAACTGTTGAAGTTAAGCAAGAAAGAACACAGGCAACACAATTTCTGCATATGAGTAAAAAAGAACTTTTTTTAAAAAATTGTAAATCATCAAATATTATTTGTTGCTAATTCTGGTTTGCAAACAACTGCCTACTGTTTCTGTTAAAATATGTCAGAGCTGTTAAATGCCTGTATAAATAATAAATGGGAAGGGCATGTACTAAGACTAAGGTCTCTCTGCATTGAGACATAGCACTATGTTTTATTAATAACAGTTTGAAAACCACAATGAGGTAGGAAAATGGTTCCTCTGCCAGGCTCCTAAATCCCTGATTCTCAACCAAGTGCAGTCCAGAGGATAACAGTTCTAGCTTCATCACAGGGACTCTACCAGAACGTTTAGCCTCATACATACACATTTAAGAATTACAATTATTTTTTGTTCCATGAGTATATTGAGTAGTAGGCTTTTGACTGATGTTGAATCAAACTTTCTGTGTCTAACAGAGACTGTTCCACAGCGTCTGCAGAATAACTGTAAAAATCTTCCTCTGATTTCTATCTGTGGTTAATTACGCTGTGATTGTGGAAAAATATTATGTCACAGAAGTGCTTACACTGAATATTTCAGTAGGAATAGTCTGGTGCATTTCTAAAAAAAACCCCAAAACTCTAAAACCCATTAGGTATGAAAGGCAATGGTAGAACTCAATGTACATGAAATGACACAAGCATGAAATTCTTTCAAAGTAAGTCAAAGATTCAAAAATAGCAGTATAAAATACTCCAGCCTCGTGAATTGTGTGTGTTTGGCTGCAAAATCTCTGGTGATGGGATCTGATTCTTTTTAGTTTCGCATTTCAAAAGTTACTTGTTGGTACGCAGTTGGTGCGCAATTCTTCACAGTTGGCTTTGAAGAACAATCAAGTTCTTTAAAAAAAACAACACTAGAGCTTAATCAATTTAAAAACTAAGACTTGGGTATATCTCTCACAGATTCTCTCACACTTAAGAAATTTCCAGCATAGCAGCTGAAAAAAACAGATTTTACAGCTCCTTTATTAACAACACCTTTGTTCTTTGCATTTACATAATAACAATTTCAGGAGGGTTTAGCTCCAGTTTAGACGCTCAAGTAAAGCCCAGACATCCAGAACATTCCCTGTACTGTGAGAATGCAGCTGAAGAGTAGGGACCTCACCCCACGTTGCTGCAAAGTCACTGTGAGTCAAACCAGCCCTTTAATGCACTCAGAGGACCTGACAGGAACCTTACAGATCTGAAACAGCTGTGGAAGAAACCTTATGAAGTTCCAAACAACTTATTCTGCCCCCGATGTAAATTGGAGAACTGAAACATCAAAGCAGGCTCTAAAGAACAAATTTTGTTGACATTTTGCTTCGATAAAAACTGATCTTTGCTAAGCCACACCTCATGTTGAGATACCAGTGAGTAACACCAAACCCACTGAGCACTGGAGAGGAGAGCGGCAGGCTTTCCTTGCTGCTGATCCAATATCTTTGCATTCCTGCAGTGCTGTTACAACTGCAAGCGTCATGCCACGTCTGCCCAGACCTTTGCAGACATTAAACTCTACTTCAGATGTGGGACAGAGATACTGCTACACCTAGAATCTACACAAAATTTAACTTATCTTGCTGCTCACACACAGTGATTTCAATTTGAAGTTTTCTTACTTCATGAGCCTAGGATGGATCTGTGTGCAGAGCACGCCCTTCCCTGTGAGGCCTGCAGCAAGCGGGCCGTACTCCAACCTGCCCCATTACGTGCCCAGGCCCAAAACAGAGCAGGAAGTCACAGCAGCAGCCTGGGTTCACATGAGTGCAAAAGCAGCACTTCTCTACTACCAAAAAAGCACTAACGGTGCTAAAAGCATCGATAATGGCAAGCACTGAACAGGTCAGGGTTTCAGCATTCCACACACCCAGCTCCATTACTGCAATCTGCACTCCTGTACACCTCCGACAGGTTCAGTCCCACCACCGTTCACTACTTCTAGAAGGGTAAAAGCTAAGTTTGATGGTAAAGGTGTTAGGCTGGTGATAGCCTCTGATGGGCCAGGGGAATTCCCAGTGTCCCAGTGTCAGGACAGGGAGATGCTGTCACAAAGCATGGCCTGCTCGGGCCTAGAACGGCCAAGGACAGGGCCGGCCACCCTAACACTGCCTTTGCTGCATCATTCAAAGTGCCTTCTAGGACAGGCAGTGGCAATTTGTTGCATGGCGAAGGGCTCCTTGAAGAAACTACCACCCTGCTGGGTCAGCAAGCAAACCTTTCCTGCAAGCTTTTGTCACCTCCAAGGTTTGCATGATAAATAACGTCCAACTGTACACATTTGTTTTGCATCTCAGCCAAGCAGATGGCTTGGGAGAATGGAGGGGATATTAAATTAAGCTAAGGTGAACCTTCTGGGAAAATTCAAGGGAACTTAATTGTATAGTATTAACTTTTACCTATTTCTCCTGTTTTATTTGGCAAATACTTATGAGCAAACTCCTCATTTAATGAGGAAGAAAGCACAGATGAAAGGACTTTTTTTAACATCTTTAATCTGAAATCCTGCTGGTGCTGCATATTTTCCCACTAGAATGCTTAAAGGTGATGAGGTTACCCTGCAATTTTTTACTGATTACACCCCAGGCTAAATTATCTATGGGATATACATATGTATACATATAAAAACTTCAAGACAAACACAAAATTTTAAACTCATCAAACAGAGCCCTAATCCCTCTGCTATTTGAAAGAAAAAACGTTATATATCATATGCAATGTGAGCAGTTTTGTTACAGAACAAAGAGATACACACACAGACCTCTGCATTCAATGGCATTGAACAGCTGACATACCAGCTCAGTCTTTGAGTTTATCTGGGATAAACTGAGGTGCGAGAGGTGTTAAATGATTTCCAGCAGGGTAAGTCATTGCAGGACTAGGAATAGAATCGAGGTTCTCTCCCTGACCCAGCTCTGGCTAACAGATGAAGTTATATTCTGAACAGATCCACTCCAGTAGGGAATTGCTCAGTCACCTTGAGCCATGTAGGACTTGACAAGG
Organism: Numida meleagris; assembly: GCF_002078875.1. Lineage (NCBI taxonomy): Eukaryota > Metazoa > Chordata > Aves > Galliformes > Numididae > Numida > Numida meleagris. The sequence continues at coordinate 3,490,000 of NC_034433.1, read as the reverse complement.
AACAAACCTTTCTAGTTAACAGAGTGTCTTGTGTAAGGGCTGAAGTCTAGTGACAAAGGAATCTACAGGAGGGGTCTGTTAATGGGAGATCAAGCCTTTTGTCTCCAAATTCTGTCTTAAATCTGAGCAATATTGTTACAGACTGAGAGCTAACTGGTTGTCTCTGAGAAGAGTATCACAGAATTGTGTATAAGCCATAAACAGAGAGATCAGCACAGCATCTTTTATCAGCACTGATAAATATAGATGCTTCTTACATAACAAGGGACATTCAGGTCATTGATTTTCAGCAAGAAGTTCTCATTGATTTCCAGTAGGAAATTCTGATCTTAAATATTGTATAAAATGACATTTTGATATTATTAATGTCATCTACTGAATGATATGAATGTTTAATCGAAGTGTAAATAATGATTATGAAATTACACACTGGACACCATGTCAGTGCAAACAGCAAAGTCCCTTATATAAAGAGCAAGAGAAAATACAGAGGATTAGAGGAAAAGAAATAATATCTCCCCAGTTTTAGGCGGGGGAACTGTGGAGGAAAGAGCTTACTCAAGCTGACCAAGGTCACAGGAAGGGTCAAAAGTCACATCCCTCAGAGCATCTGCCTGGAGCTTTAACATACCGTAGATGACATCTCTATGTCTCTCGTGCCAATAAATCTTCAGGCAAAAAGAAGCTTAAACTGGAGTGGTGGAAGATATGAGAAGCTGGCTTTGGGGAAAAGCCCATGCTACAAATGACAAATAAAGAACAAATACGTAAAATTTATCGACTAAATAAATCTTAAAATAAAAGGATTTAGGAACACTGTAATGATCTCATCGCTTGCATCAAGAGCAAGCTGTGCATATCTTCATATTGTATTTACTGTTATGAAAACACAAACTGGATTACCAGGGCTTAGTGCTTAAGCAGCCTGTTTCATTAGGAAGGCAAGGAACTTTGTCTGTTCTGATATTAAAGATGAGACAGGACAGAGGAAAGACAAGGACTGGGACGTTTTCCTTTTCAAAAGACAACAATTCTACTAAATAAATACAATAGGGATCACAGAACCCTACTGGCTCATACACATAAACCAAGCTGCGTTGCCCCTATAAGGATGTCTGTGAGCTCTATGAAGCCATTCAGAATTTTAACATCAGTTTCCTGAGGTAACCTGAAACCCATTGCACTCACACTCATGGCTACGGAAGTTTCGCCGTGGTTTCAGCAGACAGCGTTGTTATCTGAGGCACAGTTAATAAGTGTAACGATGGGAATCGGGCTCATTTCACTAGGAAAGAGCTGGCTCCACTGAAATTAAAAAATGCCCGCTCGTTTCTAAAGTGAAATCATTCTGTTTGAAACAACAACAAGATGCCAGCACACGTGTAAGCAGGGCGGTCAAAGGAAGGAATGCTAAACATGCTAAATGTTCAAATGTGAGATATTTTTAGAAGACATTTTTGACCCATCTCTGGGCAGAAGAGGGCTGAAATCTCTGTGCTGCTGTTATGGGTTTGCAGGGCTTATCAGCCCGGTGAACACAAAAGGAGCAAAACATAGCTTAAAATTTGCAGAAGTCAAAGGAAATCCGTGTACTGAGTGCAGTCAGCAGGAAGGTCAGCCAGAGATCTTCCTAAACCAGGATGAGTTCAAAATCTGGTCAGTTTCCCATTTATGCAAGAAAAAAAAGCCCACAAAACAAACCAGAAAGAAACCAAGTTACGGCGTATAGTTTTCCCCTACCTGATTCCTTGGCCAGGCTGGTAAGAACCGTTCGTAACTTATGTCACTTTGTATGGCTCTTACAGCTGTCCTACTAATCTGCAAGGAAAAGGTACAGCAGCTTTGTTGCCAGTCACAATATAAAATGTTGACAGATCCAAATGGCACGCTGCATTGCTTTTGCAGAACATATTGCGAGACATTTGAGTTCTGACATCTCTCCTTTTTCTATGGGGAAGACGAGAATGAAAATGCATGCTGCAGATCTGGGCTCTTGTTTGTTTTACGGCTTGCATGTTTTGTTTTGGCTTGGCTTTGTTTGTTTGTTCGTTCCAAAATCGCCTTGGGAAAGGAGCCTGCTGGTATCACTCCCATAGATAAATGCAAATAGTGCTATCTGAGGTGGTTTGTACCTGGAGGAAGTACAGCAAATCAGTAATTGCAAAAGAGAATGACTTCACAGTCGAGAGTTTCTATGAAGGCATCAACTCAGATTCAGTATTCCAAGTGTGATGCCTACAGGGAACAGCTCAACTTTTCAAGGTGGCAATGAGAAGAAAAAGCGCAGGCAGCAAATTCAGAAACACAGGCTTCTCTCTACACATGTTCCTGTAATATCCTAGAGAAAATAGAAACCGGGCGGGAAATACAACGTGCCTATCACTACCTCTGCTAATCTGGGAAAGAAAGGAAAGAGGACTTCTCCAGAAGATTTGGTTTGAATCTGCGATTGTACAAATAATGGAGAAAAATCTTCTAAGACAGAAAGGAAATTAGGAAATAATATCTGCTGACAGGGAAGCTGTGAATTTACCTGCTCTGCAAAGAGTGATGGGAAGGGCCAGACAGAGGGCTTAGATTTAGTCCTAGATTTAGGACTAGATGAGAGATTTACTGTTGGAAACTGTAAAATAGAAATTTCACTGTGCAGTATTGATGTCAGAAAACAGAGCAGACAACCCAGCCTTCTGTTTTTCCTGAAATACTTATGAATGGGCATAAAGATGTGGCTGGTCAAATGCATAAAATACAAGCTAAAGGTATCTACAGACAAGAACCATCCTTCAGCTTTGTCCCAGCATGCAGACCACAGTGATTTATTCCTACAGTCTGTTATTCATGCAGTACTTAAACACACTTTGGGAAGCAAAGCAGGGCTTGATTTTGGTGACCGTCCCTTTGTGCGCTAATAATTGTCATCAGCAAGTTAATTTTCTTTGCAAGCCTTCTGCTTCCTCATCTGGGAGAAACACGCTTACGAAGCCAAAAGTTCAACATCAACTTTCTGAGCATTGCTAGGGAGGGGGAATATTGCGCACGCTACACGGTCTGGCAGCAAATACATTGGAACACAATCCTGAAGCTCGGGGCTCAAGCAAAGCACGCACTGCGCACACTGCGCACACGGTGCTCGGGCTGCTGTCCCCGTTCCCGAACCTGATGCCATGTTCCGGGTGGCAGCGCGGCTGGTGCAGCTGGCTTTGCAAATTGCACAGCGGGGAACGTGGTACCTTGGCAAAGTGCCCACCCGAATTCCGGAGGAGTGAAGGAGGAGAAAACAAGTTTTGACTAGTAACGTGTAAGGTGACACTATCAATCACCGGCAAACTTGGACAGCTCCGGTTAATTTTTGCTCAGAATGATAAAATACTCCAGTGGTGAGGAAAATAGCAGGGAGCTTCATGCAGGGCTATTTTTCTTCTTGTTTTTCGTTCTATTTAGAAGAAAAATCACATTAAACTCACAGCAATTTTAATCAAATACGGACAAGGGAAATGGAAGTATCCACAAATAAGCCTATGCTGTCAATTGGCTTTTGTTGCTTTCAGTTAAAAGTTTATGGTTTGGATATATTTTTTTTTCTAACAAATCCAAAACATTTCAAGAGAAACTGATATTTGGGAGCGTGGTCCTTTAGTCTGCCTTTGAAGAAAGAGGAGTCTGAAATAGAACAGAATTATTCAGCCAGCCCTAGACTCAGAACACTTCCCTGGAGGCGTAGATCTGGCAGCATGTAGGTGAATTTGATTTCTTACTCAGAAAAATTATCTACGCGTTATTAATATTAACACATTCTTAGAGGAACAAATGTATAAGATATTCAAAAATGCAGATAAAGATGGATCCTGTAGCTTGAACTCTGGGTTCTCCAAATGAAAACCAACCCGGAGGGGCAGCGAAGGGGAAGGGTGCCCCAGCCAGAACAGACCTGGGCTCCCAGCCACCCTCGGAGGGGATGCTGGTTCCTCACGTCACATTTCTGCTCTGGAAGCAGCACGGGGTCCCTGTGTGTGTGCACTGCTGTGTTCACACAGGGGACAGCTGAGGAACCAGGATTTTTTCTCCCATTCATCTGTCCTGCACCAACAGGATAAATTCTGGATCGCGGTGCGGTGTTTAAAGCTCACCAATTTTCTTTTAATAAGGCACTCATTTAGAGAAGATAAAGGAGCAGCTAACATGAGGAAAAGGTCTTTGTTTTCACTGTCTTTCGCAGCAGCTTTTTGCTGTCCTGTGCTAAGGAGGGACAGCCACGTTTCATGGGGTTTTTTTAGTTATTTTTGTTTTCTGCTATGGAGTAACAAAATGAAGGGAAGATACCTAAAGGCTTCCAAAGAACCAAAAGTTATTCATAGAAAAGAAAGCAGAAGGAACACTGTTACGAGCAAGCAACACTGAAGTCATCCAGCGTGCAGTAAAGCAGAGCTAGCTAGCCACAGGTGCTCTTTACATCCCAGGAGCAAATGAGAGTGTGATGGATAGGGATAGCATAATGGTTCTGCAACCATACCACAGCCCTTTCTGGAGCACATTCTGCATTAGAAGAGGTGGGGGGGGTAGAGAAGGAATCATTAAGTATCTCAAGGAAGGTGGAACAAAGCACGCCCACACCGGCAGCCTTCTGCAATGCAGGGGGAGCACCCTGGCTCTGCTTAGAAGAGCTAAGCACTGGCTCTGGGGACAGTGCCCCCAGATTTGGCTTCCAAGTCCAATGAGTCTGTGGATGAGAACACATCCACCAGAAATTTGGCTGTAGGAGACCGAGGGGATATGCTCGAGCTCTGTGTTTGAGAGATTGCTGCTGAGCTTACAAGTGCACGGCCGTGCTGATGCTCACCTCATTCTTCCAGTCCTGAAATGTCTTTAATTTACAACACTTGCCTGATCCAAATGCACTTCTAAATCCTTTCAGATGTCACTGTTTGATGACAAATGCTGTATTACTAGATAATTTTTATTTTGAATGGACAGAAGCGTGTATGTAGATAACCAGCCCTCGCACAGCGCTTTACATCTGCAGAAAAGGGAAACATTCACGGGATTGGTCTAAAACCCACTGGCATTCTGATGGAACTTTCCATCAGCTTAAATGATCTGAGCTTCCTACACCATTATTTTTAAAAATACATATTTGTTGAATTGCGTTTATTAAGGTCCATGCTTTATAGAGCTAATAAGATGTACAGAGAAGCATGCAGCTCGTTATCTTTTAGGCATGAAATGTATCTTTCACCTCTGGCATGTCTCTCATTCCAACAAAGCCATCATACTTTATACACTCCAATATTTGATCATAATTGGTAGGCTGTTGAAATAGAACTTTTGATCAAGGAGGGTAATTCTATGCAAATTTACAGAATTATAGCTATTCTTAAATATAAAATATTTCAAACTATTATTTAAAGAGGAGCTTAGGTGCTTAAATATAATTAAAGGAACCAAACTTCTAAGGAGAGGATCAAAATTAAAACAGCTTTACTCTTTCAAAAGCAGCCAAAAAGCCATTCTGCAGGAACAGAGAAATAGCTTGGTTGTGCACCTGTCTGCTATTGCAGCCAGCAGTGACGAGCAGCCACCTCCACGTGGAGGCAGAGCTGCAAATACTGCAGCAAGAGAAGCTCCACACAAAGCCAGCCACCTCCAGAGGAGAGCCCTAGCCACTCATTTCTGCAGGGTGCGCTGGGACAGGCGAGTCTGAGTGCTGCACCCGAAGCCCCGCTGCAGGAACCTCACAGCACAGAACCCACAGCTCCTAAATGCAAAGGACCTGCAGGGCTGCAGTTCTGCCACTCAGCCCAGCACCCAGAACTGGCTTCCTCCATATCTGCTGGCACGAGCACGGTGGAGGGAACTGGCCGAGGCCCTGGTCCTTCTGTGCTCACCCTGCAGGTGGTGCGGGCAACGCAGGGCATTGTTTGCCCCAAGAAAGTTTTGGAGTAGGAACAGTCCAGCGTCCATTTACAGCTGCTGACCCGCGGGGTGCTGGGCTATGCAGTGCTCGCTACAACGCGCTCCTTCTGCTCACTTCTTCAACCCTTTGAAACTACTTCCAGTTCCAAGTTCAACTGTTCCAGAAGCTGAGGCTTTCAAAAAGCCAGCTCTTAAAAAGCTAATTAATTCCCCATAGGCTTTATTTTTCCCCCCTCCTTTTGACTTGGTAAATATTTCTGAGATTGCTTTTTCTATAATCAGTGTTAGCAGCTCATTAAAATGCACAGTATGTGTATCGTTTTGAATGTGACATGGCTCAGCATGGACGCTCAAGCTGCTTAAAAAGACAGAAAAGAAACAGATGAGGATAACGTGAAAGCAGAAACCCAACATTCCTTATAAGTTGACACCAGAGTTAAGAACTTGAGAGCAGGGAGCCTTCAGCCCGGCGATTAGGAGAGAAGTCTGATTGCACAGCACCCCGACCATACACTCCAGCCTGCAGACTTCCAGGGAGCTTTCTTTTTCAGAGGGTTTTAATGTGCTAGCAAAGAATCGGTTCTACTATCAGGTAATTGTATTTTCGGGTTTTCACTCCGAATAATATGAGGATTCTGCCTGAGTTAATAACAAATGAAGTAAATTAAAAGGCCCTTAGCGTACATAGTCAGAAAAAAAAATAATACCCTACTCCGGGATATTTTATTTTCCATTAAAACAAAAAACACTTCTCACCACGTGCGTGCTGCTGAGAAGCACGGAGCTGCTCACGTGCTGGGTGCTGCTGATGGCCAGCTGGGCTGCTGCACACAGGCCTTCTGGCACACAGACATACTCAGCCTCCCTTATCTCCTGAGCATCCTTTGTGCTCCGTGGTGGTGGGAAACAGAAAGGTTAAAGGTTTTGTTCTGGGTCACAGTAAGAAACCCAAGTTGAAGGGAGCATTCCGTCGTGGGTGGCTGCAAAGCTGTTGTTGCCCTTTATTTAATTGCCTTTAATTCTGTACTGGATAAAACACACCTCCGCTCATCTGCAGACAAATTACAAACCACTGGCACAGCAGTAAGATGACAGCAACGCTGAATTGTAACTAACCAGTGGACGTGCCCCCAGTAACTCTGCTCAGCACGCTGCCCTCCCATGCTCACAGCACCCCGAGCCCTGGAGCAGCATTGCAGCTTTCCTGCAGCACCTGCAGCACGAAGGGCACCGAAATCCATAAATAAATAGAAGGAGCAAGGCCCCGTCACAGGGCAGGCCTGCTGCTGCTGTATGCTCTCAGGGCCAAGGGGAGCCCCGCACCACTGCGCGACCTGATTCTCATTACTGGGTTTAAGTCTGAGTGCCCACATTAGAATTTAAATTAAATTAAATATTGACCAAAGAAGAGCTTTCTGTTGGTTTCAGGGTGAAAAGCTTGAATTACCAAGGATATAACATCACACTTTCTCCATCAGGGAAAAACCTTCCATCTGGAGGCACACAGCCAGGGGTGGATGTGCTGTCAGGAAAGGAAGACAGAAAGAACCCAAGGGGTTTTTTGTTCACGTGTGACAAAAAGTCCCCACTGTCCCAACACACCAGCGAGCTTCTCCTCAATTAGCAACAGCACCCAGCACCCACACAAAGCCCCCCCGGGGGCTCTTGGAGCATCCTGCCTGCACCCTCAGCACTGGAACTGAAACTGGAGGGTGAGAAGCTCAGGGGACAGCTTGGCTGCTTGAGGGAAAAGAAAACTGAGTTCACTTCTTGCTTTGTGAGAACCAATGGGAACAGAGCCAGGAGAACATCCATTACTGACAGTGAGGTGTGGAGGTTAAAACTGGGGGCATTTTCTGCAAAGGGAAATTCAGATCTTCCTATACTGATTCTTGACTGAAGTAGATTCCTTTTTTTCCTCTAAAACTGTTAAATCAGCAGTTTTTGTGGAACAGCTAGTTAGGTTCTATGAGGTGGCGTACAGAAAACTGAGATATCATGAAAAAGAAAGCACCTATTTGTCTTTAATGAGATGTAATTTTCGTAGTAAAGCGCTCTTCCTGCTAAGGAGCAGACAACCACCCTGCATGAGTTCCGAGTTGCACGGATCAATGGGAAGTTCCAGGCTTCACTCCCTGCTCCTGTCACCTGCTGCCGTGACAGCGACAGCCAAAGAACCCTGGGTCTGCCAGGGGAGAGACAACAGGAGCTCTCTGCCCTTAGCTCTAAGAAGGCAGAGCAGAGATGCAAGCACTTCTCCATTCAGAGAATGTGATTCCCAGCAGTAGTCTGGGGGGAAAGAGAGGAGTAGTGACAGTGTACTAGCTTGGGTTTGCAAAGCACAAAGAACAAATTCATCTTGGTAACATTTCAAAAGGTATTTGAACAACTACGGTATCATCTTCTCAGTGAACAGGAAATAATTATGTGCTTAATATTACACAAGGGCTGAAGCAATGTGCTGAACTGGGGCCACTGCATTAGCTGGAACGTGTTCCCCATTTGCTGTGAATAATCCCTGCTGGCTACAGTGAAAAGGTTTCTAACAGCTGGCACACATTTGAAAGAGCAAAGAAATCGCTGGCAGGAAGTCTCAGGTATGGTGCAAGCCACGATTTGCAGAGGCAATGAAGTTATAGAACATGAGTCAGGTGGTTGACAGAATTAGTGTGGAAGAGATTATTAGTGTGAAGGTACTAATAGGGGATTTGCAAAGCAGCTCTCCCAGCAGCCCTGCGGCCAAGGCAGAAGATGCAGCCGCTCAGGGGCCCTGCAGGAGCAGGTCCTCGTGCTCTCATTGCAACCCTTTCTTCTAAGGTCTCTGACATTTCTTCCCCTGCTCCTTTCAATGAATGGTAATAGAGAGCACTTGATTAGAAGCCTTGCGTAGTTTTAGGAGCAGGGGCTTTAGCTTTCTGACCTACTTTCCTTGCCAATGGAGTTCTAGTTTTAGCTTCAACTCAAGGTCTGAATGTTACCCAAATTCAGACCATCTGTTTGAACAGCCTACAGGCTGAGAAGTTGATCCAAGCCAAGGAGAATAAATGGAACCAGTGTGTGCATATATTAAGTATTCTTAACACTCCGTGTATTCAATAACTGACTCAGTTTATTCCCAAGTCTACATAAACATCCCTGTTGCTTTAGGCAGCGAACGCCGCTGTTGTAAGAAATGTTTATGCCACCAGATGCTACCAAAGACCTCCACAGTTGGGTCACTGTTCTGGAGCAACCACAGGAGTGGGCAGGCTACAGCTGACCCAGGTTCACCTAAGGCCTTAATATGGCTTTGAGGAGAGTTGGTGCGGGCTGCCCAGGAGCAGAAATCCCTCCGTGCAAGCCATTAGGGAACAACCTGCACTTCTTCCTAATTCCTACTGGTAGAGAAGCAGCAGAACTTGCATCTCCTCAGAGCAATTATTTTCCATCTTGGCTAATGTATGTACACAGTCTCGGTGCTGATAAAACACGGACTAGTTCTCTCTTGACTCCAGCAAGTTCCCTACAGTTATCTTGAACCAGTAAGTTCCTACAAAACAGCTTCTGGCACTGTAAAGAATCCCTCTCAGTTTTAGACGCTCTGTCTTCTCATTTCACTGCACGTTCATTTTCATTAGAATGAGAAAAGGCCTTAACAGCATCAGCAGTTATCCATCCACATTATGTCAAAGCCCCCCACTAAGCAACTGCTGACCACAACTCTTCACAAAGCCCAAAGCAGCCAAGTGCTGCAGATTGGCTCCTGTCGCTAGCGCTGATAGGCATCTACAGAACACAGCCCCTCACAGCTTGGCTGCTGGATGTAATTTCAGCAGAATATCCAGGGAGGATGAGAGCATCCATGTAAACGTTAACAACTAAAATATGCGAGGGAAAAAGAAAACAGGAGTGTAAAAACCCCAGCCAAATATTGCAGAAGTTGAATACCCAGCTGGGGAGCTGCCCAGCTCAAAACAAGGCAGAAAATAAGTATATTTAATGTAAGAGAAGCCTAGCATGAAATCGCTCTGCACTTCCCCAGACACAGCAGACTGCCATTCCAGTCTGTCACTCGACAGCCTGCTTACAGCCACTCAGCTCTGTTTGCAGCACGTTGCCGAGGCTCCCCGCGTGTCGGCTGCTCAGGTGCTCAGTGGTGCATCACACCCTGTCTGGGTGTAGGATGCTGGAAAAGCTGACACGAGATGTACCAAGCTGTCCTCAATGATGCTCCATAGCCTGCGTGCACAAAGCGATTTCAAAACAACTTTACATTTTGAAAATATCATGCCAATATTAACTAATTAATCATCACAACGCTTGTCCGAGACAGCTGTGAAAATATTTTGATCTCTCTTACGGACAGGAAAAAAATCAAATGGATCTGCCTGTTCTCAGGCCATGGACAAAGAAGTCCATGACAAAGCAAGCTTTGAGATTGAGGAGTGCTGCATCAGTTCTGTGCTGCATATCTGCACTCAATGTGTCCTCACGATGTCACTCAGCAGCTCCAGAGCCCTCCTCACCCCTTTCCAGAATGTAAAGTTAATAAATCACAGATGGAAGGTTTATGCCTCTGCTGAAAATGGCAATGGCAGCCTTGGAGATCTGGAGGCATGAATGGGTGACAGGATGAAGGCCGCTGGGGAGGAACATGGCACATGGGAGCTCCAAGAGCTCTGGTTTTGGTGGGCTACATCCAGCAGGGTGCATGAAACCAGGAACGGGGCAGAGGAAGAGGGAATGAAAGCCTAAAGAGAAGATGTGACTGTCACCAGTCCTGCACTGTAGCTGTTAAACCCCTGTTCATTTGTCATGTGCAAAAACAAGGAAGGAATGAGTAATACTTGCCTTTGTTTTCATTGCATCATTGGAAGTGACACGATCATTATTTCACTGGAGGTTCAAAGAAGCATTAGCATAATTACCTTGGACTTGTACCTATTAAACAGAGGGACATCAGCTCCTCTGAGCTGTCAGATATGACACACAAAGCTTCACAATGCGGCTGAGACTTCCTGGCTGAATTTTAGACGTTTTTCCCCTTTGTGCAAATCAAACCAGGGCAGAGTGATTTCCTTATGGTACAGAAAAGGATCTCTCACACCTGGGAAGCTACGTGCTAATTCCATACTTTATTCTCTCACATAAAAGGCTTTCAAAATCACATTCCACAATCCAACACACGATCTTATTCTGTCCTTATTGTCCTAAAAGCAGAAGGTAAGGGCTTGAGGGAAACTGTCTTTTGACCTTACGGCGCTGGGTAAGAGGTTGGAGAGAAAGAAACTCTCAGAGAGATGTTAATGGTGGTATGAGGCAGAACAGCAAAATCACCTGAAGCAGCACATGGCTGCTCTGCCCAGAGAGCTCTGCAACTGACAACAGGGAAGGTGTTAGGATACAGGCTTTACCAAATGTCAATTGCACTCTTACCTCCTCTACATCACAGGAGCCAGCAGAAATAATAACTGTGCAATAATAATATTCTATGAACATTAAGGCCCTCCCCAGGCACGTGCCTGATATCCACCCTGCCTGAAACGCTGGCATAATAGAGGGCTGCTGGAAAAGAGCATCCTCTGCAAAGCTCCTTCAGTGTCCCCACAGTGTCGTTTTTTACTACCAATCCGTTTGTAGGGCTGTGAACGTTGCACAGAGAGAAAAGATCACCAGAAATGCTGCTGAGAGTCTATTTTTAGAGTGAGTCATTTGATGAGCTGTTCAGCACCTTATTTATTGCTGTCTCCAGCTGGAGGAGCTAAGCAATGTCCAGACACCTCTGCTGCTAAAACCAGAGCTCGGAAGTAGTGACCTCTATTTGATAACATTTTCTGCACTGACAGAGGGAAAAACAGCAGCACGTTACACTGCCAGGGCTAATAGCTGCTAATTAGAGTGCGTGACATATGACCCCGTTCATACCCAAAGAACAAAGAAGTCCCCAAACAAATAAATATAATATTGAAGCTCTATATTCACAGCCTTTTCCAGCCTACAGAGTGAGCACTTAGAAGTGCTTTCCTAACGCTTTGCTTCTGGTTTGTTTGTTGGAGGCTCTACTTGAATTTTACACCACGCGTACTGTGGGTGGGAGCCTCAGAGCTCACAGCGCTTCCTGGGAGGGAAATGCTGCTGTGAAGGAGCACCAGGAAGGAGAACAGCCCTGCCACGTTGAACGTGGGATAACCCATAGGTCACACACCTCCGTGTGCCGCAGCCCACGGCCGCAGGTGCAGCGCAGGCAGTGAGCAGAACGAGCAATACAGCAGCTGCACGCTGGACGGATCTGCTGCCATCCAACTGCATTTCTGGCAAAATAAACAGGAAATATGTTTACCTCTAGGCATGTTCCGCATCAAACCTAGCCAATTCTCAGCATTTATCTCTGGACGTGCCCAGAGCCATGTGTGGGCTGTTGCCTCCAGCTTCCTCTACAAGCGCCTTGCATTATTAACGCCGGTAACGCAGCAGCACTTGGGGTTCTGCTGGGTGCACTCAGGCCTGGGGCACTTACTACATCACCCAACCTAGCGGGCAGAGCAGGCAACCAAATGCCATTTCAGCAATGGGGAACTGAGGTCCAGAAAGCTGAAATGATTTACGAAAGGTCACAGGAAAATCTATTGGATTTGCAGCCGCTGTTGTTTGTATCAAAGGCTCGAGCATGCTGTTAGACCCTCTGAATGTTAATCATTACCTCACTCTTCTATCTTCTTACTGCTCTAATGAGCTTATTGATGAATTACTTAAAACGCACTTTCTGGAGAAGAATTTTTTTAGGTGACGAGCTGCCGTGTACTAAACAAATTAATGGGAAAGTTGGGTTCTTTCATTCCATTAAAAGTTAAAAAAAAAAAAGGTTTGGGTTTAAAAACGCCCAATTAGTACTAACTGAAATCCAATATCTGAGATTATTTGGCACTGTCTCTGTTATAAAGATGCCCTGTGGCTATTAGTACTCGTGTACCATTCAGGACAAAAACAAACTGTCACTCAGCAACTGACACTGCAGGAGCCATGTGTATGTCAATGTGAGCAGGAGTAGAATGACCACAAATTACCAGCTCCATGCAAACCCCATCCCAGCCCAAGTTAAAGGCAAGCTTCGCACCTGGAGCACTGACATCCACACACACCTTCCTCAACACCAAGCTGGAAACCATGGCTTAAGCAGCCCCCACATGCATTAAATTGGCAGCTCTTTGCGACGGGGCAGAGCTCAGGTGACCAAAGTTCCTTAAAAGTGAGTGGGTGAAGCAAAAAGCTCCGAGCAAGCCTCCCTGTAAAGCGCTGCAGTTGGTTTGGTCCTTGGTTCCTCCACCACCAGCAGGCTGCAGGGCGGCTGTGTTCAACCTGGACATCTGCCTCCTCATTCTTCTGGAATAAAAATGCATCACAAGGAGAAAATGTCCTCCTCCATCCAGCCAGAGTGCAGCGCACCGTGGTTTTCTTTCACCCGTAATTAGCTTGCTACCGTTCATTGTATGCTTACACTTAACATTTGGTAAACATAAAAGGATTCAGCAGGATGAGACAGAGTGCAGTTGCTGCACCAGCCCTGAACTGCTTTGCCTGGAGCCATCCCTGGCACTGCTAATCAAATGCAGCTCAGGTCTGAACACTGCCACAGCACTGTATTGCTCCTTGTACCTCTTCCCTTATAGCAACACATGGAGAAAACACAAAGAAAAAAAATCTGCGGATGTCAGAGTAACGCACGAACTCTAAGCCCAGAATCGCAGCGGTGCTGAAAGGGACGCACACCTGGAGCTAACCCAGAAACCTTGAAGGTCTGAAGGAATTTTTCTTTTTAAGAATAGGTCATCTAAAAATGGCCCGAGTCACCAAAGCACAGCAGCACTTCACTCTGATCACAAAGCTAGGACATGTCCCATTGTCGCTGACACTTCCCCTGCAGGTCAGTAGCCCAGCGAAGCTGGAGAACGCTGCTGCAATGTGCCCCATACAGCCCAGAGACCCTGTAAAGTCCAGAGACCCCTGGACAACAGCGATCCCTCTGCAGGTAATTCTGCAGCAGATGCAGAGGAGTGGGCAATGGGAGGAGAAATTCTCACTCTCATGCCTGTGCCACCTGCTCCAGCCAGTGCCGATTTCTCATCACGGTATCTCTCAAAATGGTTTTGCAAACAAAGTTTTGCACCTCCCCAGAAAAATCCTTCTCCACACTCCCAGACCTTCCCTGAGGGTGTTCTAAAGCATCTGCTCTGAAGTCACAAGTAATGAGGAAACTCTCAGCCTGGGTGTAAGGACAAAACTCAACGAGGCTGGGAGCCAGACGCTTATCATTATACTTTCTACAAATGCACTGAAGGGCTTTCTCTCAGTACTCCAGGTCACCAAGATCATGTTTGAGGCATATGATTAATTTGCAGCCCTATTGTGTTAAGGGGCAGCAAGAAAAATGGAGAAAGATTTTTTTAGAACAGCGTTAAACGAGGTAGAAGACCTTGTCACTTGGCAAGAGCTTTAAAACTATCTTGGCATAAAGCAGCAGCAGCTAGAAAGTTAAGAGACATAAATAGCACGTTATTGATTTGTGGTATTCCGAGGGGTTTTAGTACAGTGAGTGCAGGTGAATGCAGGAGGATTCTGCTTGGAACAATTAAGATTTCACAAGTGATGGCTGAAAAATAAAGCCTCAGCAATAAATCATTTTACTTTTCAATATTTGCTCCATCAAACACCAAAATACCCCAAAGAAAAGCATGGAAATCCCAAACACCATCTGATAGCAAAGAGAAGCCTCTCACTGCCTCTCGAAGGGCCCAGCCTTTACTTCTAGCATCGTTTTCCAGTCTCCTACAAAACTTCAGCAGTGCTGGCAGTGGGGTTTCCTAGAGCACATCCTGACCTCCTGAGCCACAAAGGTACTTTGGGAATTCATGCACTCCAGAGGCTTGCACAGGGCCATTTCAATGCCAAACCTACTTTTTTCTTTTTATTTTTTTCCTTTTCCTTCTTTAAAAAAAAAAAAAAAAAAAAAAAGCAGCTACTAAATGGCTCACTGAAACAAGGCCTGTGAATTCAGTCAGTGTCCATGAGAATCATGCTGCCATACTCTTAGGGGCATCAGCTACAAAGGAGCTTTTTGTTACACGATCAGAACCCACCTCCACCTTTCTGAATGGGTTTTCATTTGCCCATCAACCATTTGCAGTAGAGAGCTTTGAAGTCACTTGTAGAGGGCAAACTGCAGAGGAGAATGAGCCTCCAATGGAGGCTTCCATTGCACCGGCTGAACTCAGGGCAGCACTGCCAACCTCTGGGGCCCACCTGGCTATCAGGAGCTGGGCTGCGAGCTGGGGAGCCTCAGTGATGTGCAGTCTGTCAGAATTAAGAGGTCCCATCACCTGGGATGCAACGTGGGGATTGTGTCAGGCCAAACTGTAAATCAGAACTCGAAACCCCAATTACCATCGCTGTCATGAAGCATCCAGTGAGCCAGGGCAGCCAGTCGTACACCTGAGGCCCAGAGCAGACTCAGCACCATGTGTTCCATGGAGGGACGACAGCCACGCTCCTTCCCATTGCGCTAGGGAGGGGCCACAATACAAAGCACATTGGTTTTCTCTACTTAGAGATGATATTAAAGCTGAAGTATAAACTCCTGCAGAAAACTTTTGTAATTTGCAAAATAAAAGCCACAAACTGCAAAAAAAAAGAAAAGCACTCAACAGTGCAGTGATTTGTTACGTGCAACCTGAAGAACCTAAGCCAGCACAATCTTCCATCCACATAAAACGGATTATTTCATCTCTGATTCCGCTGGCTGTATTTAACATACAAGTTACAGCAGTTAATGAAAAGATTGCTGGGTCAAACTCTGTATAGAAGTCTGAACATTTTTCACTTGGATTTATTCCTGAGAATTCATCTATTCCTGAGTTCAGGCTTTGAATGAACCTTCCCTTTCTGAATGCACAGACAGCAAGGGAACTGGGGCGTTTTGAAACAGAAGTGTAAATCAGTCTTCATTTGCAGCTTAATACAAGGGAATGAAAATATATGAACCCAGTCCCGAGCAGACACACAGCATTGTTAGGGCTCATTTACACCGGGAGGTGGGTGCTAACTGAGCAGGGCTGCGAGTGTGTTGTGCTCAGCAGCTCACATCCATTCTGCAGACAGTGCCCTCCATTGGTTTAGCTCAGTTCATCATCAAAGCACGGTGTGAGGCCATTGCTGGGCCAAGAGCGTGGGGGATTTGTTGCTCGCAGGCAGATGTCTCAGCTTTGCTGTCTGGACGTTCACGTTGATGCTCAGAGAACCTGAAAAGGCTTTGGGGGCCATGGCACGTGTCTAAAGGAGGGGTTTCCCCTGTGTGTGTTTCCCTCCAGCTACGGTGACATGGTGCCCAAGACCATTGCCGGGAAGATCTTCGGCTCCATCTGCTCGCTGAGCGGGGTGCTGGTCATCGCCCTGCCCGTTCCCGTCATCGTCTCCAACTTCAGCCGCATCTACCACCAGAACCAGCGGGCCGACAAGCGCCGCGCACAGAAGGTAAGCTGGCACCGGGCGAGGGACCAACAGTTTGCACACAACCATGGATGGCATTACAAAGCAGCTCCAAAAACAGCTCCAGGTCAGTGTTTTTGGTGGAGGCTGCTCCGGCCAGGCAGCACGTTGAAGTTTTGTCCCAATTCACTTTTTCCTTTATTCATTGGACCGTGCTCCAATTGATGGCGAGGAAACGGAGCACCAAGTCCGATGCCGATATGATTGATTGCAGCTTTTATAAAGTCCGCTCTATTGATACGCGGTGTATAATTTCCCCCATTTGAATTTCTAATTCCCCTGATATTGGATTAATTTCTGGGCTAAGAAAGTTTTGTCAAGTCACAAGTGTGACTAATTTTCACATGAACTCCACTGCACGAATACTAAAGAGAGCCGGGGAGCCGGCAGCACGCGGACGGCCGCCTCTCTGGGGACAGTCAGGATGAATGCAGAATCTGCTTTGGTAACAGACTTGTTCCAGCATCAACCCACAGTGATTACAATTCTTCTTCGGGCATAGGAGAAGTTTAGTGATAGTTAGAACTCCGTCCCCATCTAATTAAAGACACAAAGACGCTTATGTGGCTTTTTCAAGACAGCTGGATACAGCGCTTTCTCAGTCCCTGAATACATCCCCCTGCTCGTTATAAGCAGAGTTTAGGACACAAGGCTTTGAAGAAATAGCACAGACATCCTTCCTAAGTTCCCGGTGTCCTAAATAAATTCTTCTTCTCCTTTACTTGAGGATTACATTACGTTAAGGTATCATTATAAACTGAACTTCTTCCAAAGCACTGATTCCAAGAATCGTAGCTGTGACAAGAGAGTCTGAAGGCTGGCCAGGCTACGGCTCTTTTTGTTGGTGGTGTGAACTCAGATTGAAGTTGCCCAGTGAGAAATAATCGAGGCAAAAGTATTTGAGCATCCAGATGGGGGGCACAACAGTGAGAGCTGACAAATGGGGTGCAAGTAAGAGGAGCGGGGGTGGCTGTTATGGCAGCCAAGGAGAAAGGTTCCTTGAAAAGAAAGGGGGAAGGGCAGAGAGCAAAAACAAAGCCACCACCACCGTGATTTAGTCACCGCGGAGGTAAATTATTCCTTGCCAAACCTGCACTGCAAGAAAATTAATTACAGGGAGATCTGGCAATCTTAATTTATTGTGCTGTGTCATCAAGGTTTGTTCTCTGGCAGGCAGCAAGGACCCGGTCACTCTGAATGGGAGACAAATTGATCATGTCTGACAAGGTTCGCTTTGGTAAAATTGTGTTGGTTTTTTTCTCCCCCCCCCCCAAAGACTTTTTCTTCCCCTTTTTCACTGATGTGCTAAGAATAGACCTTCCTGACATTGAAGTGATGCCGTTCTTTACTGAATGTCACAGCCTCTGGTTTTAAAGGAGAATTTGACACTTAAGAGGCTTGACAATTGAATGAATTTGTAATTAAGGTAGTGCTGGATCAAGGATCTGGTGCTGGCCTGAGGACGGCTCCTCGTGCCTCTCAAGCACAGAGAGAGAAGGCAGAGCAGCTGGGGGCGGCTGCTGGGCACTGCTCCTGTAACTGCAGTACAAAAACCAAAGCAGTTTATTGCTTACAAGTTAGAGACTGTGTAAATTACAAACTACCAAAACTACAATGCTACTCCCACCTGAGCGGGATAGTAAAGAATCTCTCGTGGCTGAGAGATTGCCAGAAATACAGCAGTGAGAAGAATAAATGTGGGCAGAGAGCTTGGAGCAGCAACATCCCAGAAGGGCACTTTGCTCTCCCAAGGTTTGCTGCAATGTTCTGGACTCTGAGATTGCCAGAAGTCTGGTGAGGGTGATCTGCCTTGAGCAACCTCCACCTCCCTTGGGTAAGAACAAAAGAAAAGCAAACCACCACAGGAGATCACAGCAGCGGCCTCCTGCACAATGAAGTACGCTCCTCACATTTGTGCAGCGGAGGAGGAAGCAAGGTGAAGGTTCAAGTGCTGTGGAAAACCCTTTCTGAAGTGCATTTATGCTTTAAGAGATCTGCAAGTCGAGCCCAGACACTGCAGAGGCCGATGATCTCCAAGGGATCAGCCCGGCCTTAGCGGTGCATTTCTCAGGGCTGAAACTGAAGCCGCCTTCTTCTAGGAACACAGAACGTGAGAAATCACAGCGCTCGGTTTCAGATCTGCAGTAAAAATGCTTTTGAGGACTGTAGTTTCTCAGTCTATTCAATTCATTTTCTTTATTATCCGGTGCCCTCTGATCCCGTGAGAACAGACAACGTACTGAAAAAGCCTTGAGAAAGCCTTCTCATTTCATCCCGTAAGCGATCTGTTTCCAGAGAAGAACCGGAGCCCCCGACTTAGGCAAGGAAAGGGCAACCTGGGCAAAACCATTCTGCAGAACAGCTCTCACATACAGCTGCAACACGGGACTGAACGCTGCAACTTCGGCTGGCAAAAAGCGGACGTATAAACGAGGTGAGACGGAGGAGCGGACACGTTGCCTGGTGGGTGAATTAAAGCGTTCCATCACACAACCAATAGCAGCAAAAAAAGGGACGCGGGGCAAGGGAAAAGCCGTATCTTTTCAGATGGAAGTTGACAAGAGGAAATAGATGGAGGAAGGTTACTCCAGAGCACAGAGCTCCTCGTGAGATGGTTGCGCGCACCCAGCTAGGGCTGCAGGCGGATGCAGAGGTAACTATGGAGATGCTGAGAGGGGCTTCAGCCACGAGGAAGGGAGAGTGAGGACGCAGATCTCTCTGATGGAGGCACGTTGGAAACAGCCTGTTCCAGAGCCGCCGTCGCTCCCAGAGGCACAGGAAGCAGGCTGCAGCCGCAGCGCTGCCAAGAGGGAAGGAGGTGACGAAGAGAATGCTCAGTCCCAGATTTATGTCATCATCTCACCCATGAGAAAGACGGCCCACACACCCGTCAATAACAGGGCCATTATAATAATTGATTTTCTACAGAGCATGGGAGTCAGCTTTGAAATGTTCTGTTTCTCAGCTGACGCCCTAAATTTTGGAGGTGGGTTAGCGAGCTTCATTCAGAGCGTGGAACAGAACGGCCAGAAAAAGTGAGTGGAGCAGAGCTGTGAGCTGCCTGAGCAGAGCTCAGCGACAGAGCATGACTCAGTCCCAGCAGGGGATGGGGTTGGGAACTTCAGGAGGGAGAGAAACAATAAGGTTAAATCTGGAGCTGGCTGACATTTAAAAAACATGGGTTTTTTTCTTTTTTTTTTTTTTGTGGTGTTTTTTTTTTTCAACCACAATGAATCTGCGTGGAATATGTTTTCGTTGTTGTTGATATTTAACAGTTACCGACAGGGAGAAAAGACTTCTTGTTTTGGTTTTCAGGGTTTTTTTTTGTTTGTTTTGTTTTGTTTTTGTTGTTGTTGTTGTTTTTAAAAGAGATTTCAGTTTTTCAGGGGTCGGTAGGTGTTCGTTGCATCCCCTAATACAACTCAGGGGAAGGAACAGAGCAACCAGGCAGCCAGGAGCCCCTCCTTGCCGCTTGCTTTCCTGGCTGTTACGAAAGAGGAATTTTCCACCAGTTCAGCCAGTTTGAAATCCCTGGGTGCCAAATTACATAAGACTACTTAGATGTAACCACCCCATCCCCTGAAAGCAGCGATTGAAATCAGCGAGCTAGAGCTTATAGGTTTAGCCTCCGAAGCAAGCCCATTTATCTAAACACCGAGCCTGTTGTCGATAGTGGCCCGACGCCCAGCTTAAATCATTTCCACGGATATCCAGAAGCCTCTCTGCGTTTGTTTCAAGCCTTGAGGCCCTTCTGTGTCACATCTCAGCCGTAATCAGGTAACAGCCGCAATGCCCAGGAACCTGACGCACGCATCCCGGGGGCTGCTCCCTGCAGGAGGTGCCCGCTCCCACCTGTTGGAGCCGGGCTGTGCGGCAGCTCTGGCCAGATGGCTCATTATGTAGCACAGTCGGTAGGATTTGTAATGGCTGAGGTTGCCTGCTTCATCCCAGATGTCTAAATAAATGCAGTCTGAAATTGCCTTGTCAAGGAGACCAGCGTGCAAAAGAGTTCAGCCAAAAATGTCATCAAGCTTTGGATGTGGGTTCTAGAGATCAGAATCTTCGCTGCTACCTCTGTGAATTACTTATTTTCCTGTTGCACTTAACTAATGCAGAATCAAGTGTGCTGAGTGCTGTTTAGCTTCCACGCAGTCCCATCTATGCACTGAACACAACACCCCTGTGCCAACTACAATACGTGGTTATGCCTAGATTAAGGACATGGATGTATCCACAGGCAATAAAGTGGGTAGCAATGGAAGTAAAGCTCATTGCCATTGCTCATTTGTACCACGCCAGCGATTAACAGATGAAGAGCAACATTTGTCCCTGAGACACGTGGTGCTGAGACGGCAGCAGAGGGCTCTCAGTGCCCCGGCCACGTCTGTCGGATGGATGGGAAAGCCCTGCAGCCTGCCAGCACGTCGCTCAGGTCCTCTGCAGCACTTCTCTGCAAACACTCCCAGATGTCTTTCACAGCCCAACTTGAAAAGTCCCAAATCTCATTATTCCACTCCTCCCACTCCACCCAGCAGCCGTGGTTGGCAAAGTCTGACTCAGAACACATCTTTGTTGTTCGGAGGTCATGAAAACCCAATCAACCAGTAGCAGAGGATATCTGCAGCATCGGCTCAGGCTCTCAACCAGCACAAGGCAGGCCCTTTCTGGGCACCACCAAGAGCCTGCCATCCTCTTTTGTCTCCCCACCACAGCCAGTCTCGTTGTTTTGACAAACGCGGATGCTGCAGCAGCGTCACCTCCCATTCCTCCCTCGCTGTGACTCAGGTTTTCTTAAGCATAAAACTGGGATTAATCCACTTCTCTTCCTGGCTCAGTGGCTTCTTGCTGTTAGTTCATGCGCACACATAGGGTTATAAAACAAAACCCTATCACAAAACCATCTCACAGCAATACTACCCATGCCCAGGATTTTACATTTACATATCAGAGCTGCTGCAAAGCACTTCTCCCAGCCATCCCCAGCAGCAAGCAAAGCACCAGGAGCATGCATGCAACTTACTGACAGCTTTTAGAAAATTTTATGGGGAAATCAGGGTCTGCCTGCAAGCACTGTGCAGGGGGAAAGTGGAGCTTGAGTCACCACGCAAATTGCTCCGTCAGAAATAGTTTCTCTCGTCTCTCTTTGTCGCAGTAGAGAGAACTCTTCTATTTACTATGCAGCCCACTGCCTGCCGGTAATTTGAGCCACCTGTTCCCCGTGTAAGTGCAGCCATTTAGACCGAACTCAGCATTAACTCTGAACAAATACAATAATAAAGAGTAATTCTACGCATTGTCCGGGAGCTCCAGCATCCACCGCCAGCGCATTTCTGTCCACATATGAAACATCCGTTGGTTGGTAACTGAGTCAGGACAATTAGGAGCCATTCTGGTAGGAATGTGCAACAATGCTGGAATGCACAAACAAGGGCCAGAGAAGCAAGTAACCATGACAACTGCAGAGCTTTCTGCTGACAAACCAGAGAGCGCTCCAGCACCCGATATAGCACGAGGAGCAGGTTTTTCCCTTGATGTTTGCCAAATCAAGGCATGTCGCCAATGTTTTGTGGCTGTCAGTGTGAAGACGTGAGCTGTGACACACATTCTTCTATAAGCCTTCATTTACCAGATGCGACCACGGGATGGGTTTGTCAATAAAGAGCAAGCACAAGAAAGAGAACGGTCTACGCAGAAAGAAAACGTCAATACAATGGCAACTAATTAAACCTGGTGATAAATACATGCAGGCTGGAAATCAGAAGACGTTTTCTAGATAGATGAATGAGGTTCTAAAATAGATGCCCCAAAGGAGTAAGAGCTTCACTAATGTTCATCCAGAGCTGAAGTTCATTGTGAAAACGTACAAAAGGAAGTGGACAGCAGGAGGGGACCGGCCTCGGTGCTCCAGGGACTTCCCGACCAATGTTTGTGTCCCAAATCAAGTTTTGTGTAATGTGACTCTTTCCAAAGTTCCATTTCATCAGCCAGAGGACCTATGGCCAGTACGGAAGTTGAGATCCATTAAGCTCCATATTCCGTGCATTGTTCTATAAATAGATTGAAAATCATGTTCTTCAGCATTGGAGAAAATTAAGTGATAACACCTGAAATGACGTTCCGTTGCTTTAATGGTGCCAAGGGTAAGGTACAATTAAAAGGAGAGCTAAGGAGCTGGGGAGGGGAACATTTCATCTCTGGGTAGTAATGAAGAGGTCCAAAATAAGATCAAGGTCTGACTGTAAGAGGGTCTATCAAATTGTAAAGGGATATAATGAGTTCTACACAGTCTCATTTTCATAGGTAGTGCTACAACATACCCCCCCAAAGCATGCGACAGAATATTTAAACTTGCCTCAAAAGCTGTTTAATGTAAAGAATGTGGAGGAATTAAGTCCAAATGCACATGCTTCCTTAAAAAACAAACAAAAAAAAACTTGAAGCGATAGATTATCTGCAGAAATCAACTCTTCTAACTCTGCAGTAACTCCATTGCCTGCCTATTGCAACAGCCAGACAGAACAAGGGTTAGGAGAACAGCCACTGGTACTTATCATACGGGCCATTTGCTTTTTAAGCAGCTGTTATTTCACACCCTCTTCAAATGCATGTAATGACCTGAGTCCTAATCTGGCAGCCCAGCCTGCTTCCAAGCTCTGTTCAAGTTGGCACAGCAGCTTCCCAGAGCCCTGAGTAGGACAGATGAGCATCACTTGGCTGTATTGAAGAAAGCGCTCTACGGGCAGTAGATTCATTTCATTTCCTGACAGCTTTAATAACAATATTTAAAAAACAAAAAAATGTATTATTTTTTAAAGGAAGAATTTTCTGTTTTCCACACGGCAAAGGAAAATTACTACAACAGGCTGGGGGGGGTGGCTAAGCTATTCTCCATCAGATAAAAGTTTAATCCATTCCCTTCTCAAGTTACACATATGTACTGAGCTCCTGCTCAGAAATACAAACCTGTGTCATTGCTGAACTCCTTTCAAATTTTGTGCTAGAACTAGGTACCCCAGACAAGATCATTTCAGGAAGGTGAGAACATAGCTACGAGAAAATATTTCATGCCATTCCATATTTTGAGCCCCACTGTTAGGTCTGCAGAACTCCATTTAAACGTGCATTCTGCTTTTCAGCTGTTCCATATCCTAAAACTCACTGTGTTCTTTCCATCTAGAACGTAAGTGCAAACCCAAGGTAGCCACAGATGCAGACAAATGCAAGAAAACGGAGCATTTACTGCATGGCTGTGATACTGGACCTTGGAAATAAAAATCAAAAGGATTCTGTTGATTACTTTGGAGAATAGCTTCATTTCAGCCTTCAGAGACCAGCGGTGCACATACATTGCACCACTGGACTGCAGCTGTCACCAACAGCACCACTCATACACAAATAACTAATAGCTTAGGAGGAAAACCATGAAGCACTGTTAATCGTGCAGCACAGTGGCACTTTCTGCCAGAAATGCTTAGACTGGCTTTAGCAGACAAAGCGAGATAGGAAGGATGATGCTAACAGCAGGGCAGCCCACGGAGGGAGCAAGGTGCTCCACCGCCTTGCTCAGAGGCAAGGAAGATCTGGAGAGCTGAAGATGTCTGGCAAATGTGAAATTATGTCATAGGTTGTAACTTAATAGTTTATAATGCCACATAAATCAAGAGTGAACGTCGTCTCCATAAGTACTGGATGAAAATCATTAATAAATAATAATTAGCTGTTTCCTGGGCCTGCCATCTGGTAAGCATTTCTCCTAGCCTGCAACTCCCGCTTCTTTCCTGCTCCAAAGCAGCTAGAAGATGAAGACACGCCATTTTTTCTCTCCTTTGCTAGTTCCTTTGGGAAGTGCAGGTACCCAGGGTGCTGCCAGCCCCCTACATCACCCCATCGTCTCACGTGCACAGGGCTCCACAGATGCTTATCCCAAATCTCCTTCCTTACAAAGCAGCAAGGAGCCAGAAGTTATGGAGACCTGCCTTCCATCCAGCTCTCAGGAACACACATGCACCAGGACAACCAAATTAATCATTCTAACCTGTAAGTGGCTGTCATTAGTATTATTATTTTCATCATAGAAATTATCTTCCAGATTAGGTCATATGCATTTTGAGATCCTGCGGTTTCCTAGCAACTCCTCTTACCACTTTACATGCAGACACAGTGTGCCGCTTTCTTTTCCTTTTTTAGACTCTTGGTGCAGGGGTTATATTCAGTAACAGTGATCTCAGGCCTGGCCCTAACAACCTTTAGTCTGTCATATCCGTGGGTGAGATGCAGAAGGCAGCTACCCCCACCACCAAGGACACTTGCAGCAGACTGCCCGAAAAGCCACCAGCACTAGTGTCCTGCAGAGCCATGTGAACAGAGGGCTGAGATAACAAAGCCATACCCACAGGTGTTACAAACCAGCACAATTTGGAGGAGCCCATCGAGCCTAATGCTCTCTAGGTTAAATACAGGACAGGGCAAAGCACAGGGTTCCCTACAAAACACTGCTCAGCAAAGCTTGCATGGGGTGCCCTAAGTGCAAGGCTTCTGCTTCTGTCATTTGCTCCTCACCTACTTGTCAGAGCACGCCTGTGCTCTCAGGTGCAATCAAAATCCTGCACCAACATTAAGTGTGCACCAAAACATCACGGAAAGCTCGCACCACTTGGTTGTCACGCTTTCCAAGCAAAGCACGCTTACACAAACAGGTATTCACATAAAAACTATGAAGTATGGCTTTCATGTTGTTTCTAGTCCAACTGGGGAAATTGTCTGGAGGGCCAAACCAATTTTAGGCACCAATTTTAATTAACTTCTCTAGCTGACTTAATCAAGATATCTACCAAATTTAATCACGATGCAGGCACGGTTAGGTGATGTGACTCTCCTAGACAGCCTTCTGTGTGAAGAAAATAGGATTAATTTCTACCCTGCCCCACTGACATTTTTTAAAATAACAACGTCTGTTCTAAACTACAAAAGCTATGGGGTTTAATTATTCAGATAGCTAGTGGCCCTGTTTCAAAGAAGAAAAGAGAACAGACCTCAGAAACGAACCGTCTCCAGTCCACGTGGAGTACAGCTATTAATATTTGATCTCCTGCTAGCCTGGAGGCAAAGGGAATAATGTTCATTACAAGAGCCTAAGACTGAATCCACTTTAACAATTGACTGAACTGACGATGATAGCAACCGAAGGCGACGATGAAACCGTTCCCACTATGTGCGAGGTGCCTAAGTTGGCGAACTTGTACTTCCTGCAGCAAAAGGAGCTGATGTTCTGTCAAGCCCAGAAAGGAAAAGGAAAGGAAGTCTTCTGGAAACAAACAGACTTCTTGCGTCTCTCCATCTGGTACTTGGGCGTCTGAATCAGAAAGCCCTTCTGAAGGCAGAGGTTTTAGTCTGGAATGAGTGATCCATCCAACTTAAGAAATGCAAACTGCTCAGCAAGAGGCTCAGGCAATGCCTGTCTGCAGTCTGTGCACATTTCGATGCAGAGGCCAACTTCTGTCCAGGTCCTAAAGCAAGAGCAATTAGGAAAGTCCTCAGAAAAACTGAAGAACCGATTGCCCGTTCTTGTTGCATCTTCAGGACAGATTAAATCTCAGACATTTCACTCTCGTGCACTTGGAGTTCTAACGTTAAGATGGGACAATGAAATCTAGGTGAAATACAGGAAAGAAATTCAATTTTGGATGTCCCCATTTTGGGGTGTCAAAAAGCACTTTTTAAAGCATGCCTATTTTTCAGGCCAGTCATAGCCTGTGCCTCCTAATTAAGGCTGCCAACCAGTATCCTGCACATGTTGTCTCCTGAGAAACTGCCTGCTGAAGCAGATGCTCTTAAGGTTCAACAGATCTTCCAAATACCGAGGGCCAGAGTCACTCATGCATGTACATTAACAGAGCTCCTAGAATTATTACACTCTCTGGACCCACTGCAGATATTTGCCTCTTGGCTTTACTCTTCATAAAGTATATACCCATTAGCACCTCTAATTAGAAGGGAAAAAAAAAATCACGAGTTCCATGTTATTTAAAAGATTATGCAGCATTTAAAAAAATACAGCACAATGTAATTATTTTTAATAGCCATAGCTATTTCATGTATTTACTTTTAATGGTGTTTGAGTCATAAATTAACAGCAGAAAAGAAAAAGGCAAATCAGCACTTGACAGAGAAGCATACAGCATTTGAAAAGATTAACTGGGAAGCTAAAAACCTGAGGGATCAAAAGGGACGAGGGCCTTATTAGCTTTTCTTTCTTGTTTTGATCCAGACTGTTTATCATTTAACTTGTCCCTCTGGAAGTCAGGAAGGCCAGGGGTAAATGAAAGTGAGAAGGAGTGTTGATGCAGGATGACTTCTGTCAGTTGGAAAAGAGATGCATGTTTTTGGACAAAGTCCTACACTATCAGCTACCAAAGTTAATGAACTAACACTGTCGGTGTAGAGGACAAAAGGAACAAATGAAGTGCCTTTCTGCTGCAGGATGAGGAATGCAGACTTTTTGCTGTATTTCCCAACATTAAGTCAACAATCCACGCCACTCAAGTGGTCAGGGGAGGAAGTTACCAAATGTCACTCAGCTCAAGACAAGTGTCTTCAGTTGCTATGCGTATTACCCTCCTAAAAAATGACTGATAACTTTTGAAAGAACAAACAGATCGGCAGGAACCTTTATCTTATCTCTGGAAAGGCCATTAGCATTGGCAGATCACATTCTTCAGCTATTTGTACTCAGGCAGGCAGACCAGTGCCAGCTGTTCACAGCCGCAGCCTCATCCCATGTACTCCTGTTTCTCATCCCCAGGGCTTTTCAGGTACAGAGAGACCCTGAAACGTCCTTTGTCCAGGTACAGCCAGCACATGTGTGCCAGCATCTAACTGGAGCTTGTTTGTACCTTTTGCAGAAAGCCCGGCTCGCGAGGATCCGGGTGGCCAAGACAGGCAGCTCCAACGCCTACCTGCACAGCAAGCGCAACGGCCTGCTGAACGAAGCCCTCGAGCTGACGGTGAGTGCTGAACCCCATCCCTGCTCCTCCCTCCAGGCTCCCTTCTCTCCCCATTGCCACCCAAACCATTCATTACTCAGCTTGGCAGCCCCACACACCAAACGGCATTACGGCCTAGCAGCCCTCATGTACCGTATAGGCAGTGTGGAGGGTTACTGAACTGTATATGATGTTTTCCTCTCATCGAGCACAATTCCTTGGGCTTCCTCTTGAGCCAGGGAAGGATCTGGCCTTCCACCACGGACCAGCTTTGCAGTTCCCTCAGAACCTGGCACGATGAAGCTGTTGGATTTATACTGCTTTATACCACCCAGCACCTGCCCATGCTAGAAATATCCCCATTCTTTCAACACACAGTTATTTATTTATAGAAGTCTCTCTCTAATACAGACCATCTCATCGTGCCCAACAGGACAGGAAAACATTCCCTAGCTCCTGTTTCAGGCAGTTTGGAGTTAGGTTTATTTTTAATAGAAAGGCATCTGGAGGCTAATATTAGCTATTCAGGAGAAAAAAATTTAAGTGCGTCAGATTGCTCAGCAGAATTAGTGAAAACGAGAGGAGGTTATTACATTAAGCCTGATCAACACCAGAGCCGGTATTAGCACATTTCATGGATTCCATTTCAAATAAATCAGCCTTTCTTGCATGCGGGGAGCAAAGAGCGAGATGAAGAATGTCTAATTGAGTCACCCTGAACTCGTTCATGCATCCACACTCGGGGCCTAATCCTTCAAACATTTCCTATTTTCCCTGGCATGCATCCTCGCCAGGGCGTTGGCATTTGTAAAACCAAAACTGAAAACCCCTTTCAGCTCCTGCTGCTACAAGATCCTCCCTAGGACCCGAGCCCATTCCTGCCCAGTCTCAGCATGCAGTAGCAAGTTGTGCATCACCTCATTTTGCACGAGGGATGCTACTCTGTGTAGACGGGGATAATGGAGTTGGGTCCTTTGCAACCGGAATGGCTTTTAAGCAGACCCTACCAAAGCACTTTACTTGAAGCACGCATTTGGAAGGCAGGATCAGCTTCTGTTCTCTCCTCCAAAACACGTCCTGACTGCACTTCCAGCATCTCCTGCTCAACAAATGACAGAGACACTCAGAAAATCGGCAGAGCTGCAACCATATGCTGCTCTTGAGTAGTTCAGGGAAAGTTTCTGCATTAGGAATATATTGAGACCAGGAAGACAGGTCACTCACAGTTCACAGCCTTATTCCCCATACAGGAAAGGCTTGGGAGTAGGACAGCTCAGATCACTATTTTATTTCCCAGGAACATACAGAAAGAATTGACTATAAGTTTAAAACTTCCTTTTGTGCTTTACATTCCTGGTTTTTAAAAGTGCCAGAGGAGATTAGCATGGATGCTCAGTTTTCACTCGATCTGCCAGCCTGTCATCCCAACGTGAATCTCCTCACATCTCTCACTAACCAAAAATCCCTACCAAGACCCCTCACAGAAGAGCAGCTGACACACCAATGCTTAAATCCAAAATACACAAGGTTACAATAAATATTTGGTTGAATGGGTTCATTTCCTGGCACTTGCCCAAAAGTAACTGGAAAAAGGGTCATTGTTTGGCTACAAAACTATTGTACACATAGGAAGGATAACAAAAACATTTCTGAAGAGGCTCTGGAAGATTTATTTTGCCCATTAAAAGTTTAATTTAGATATATAGTAGCACCTAGAGCAGGTATTCCCAACTTTCCTGGGTGCAACTCGCTTCCTGGTGGACCCGAAGCTCTCAGTTCCACCACAACTCCCCCGCAGTCCACTAAGATCCAGGACTTCCACTTTGAAAAGCACTGACTATTGCATAAATTTCTATTATTAATAACAATAACATAAGAAAATATCCCCACCCTAAGGAACTTCTTGTTGAAATAGCCAAAAGCAAAGACTAAGGGGGAAGGAAGAATTGCCATCTGCCTGTGACATACAAGAAATAATTTACTAGAACAAGACACCTGCCAAAGCCATGCCTGGCATCTGCACTACCACCAGGAAACAAGCTCTGGCTACCTGAGGGCCACGCTCACACCTAGAGCATGATCCAAGCTGTGTCTCTCCACCCACAGACAGCAGCATTATTTAACTACAGAACTGCAGAGGATCCTTTGTTGTAAAGGATCTTACTTCTCCCTTCAGCTCTGCAAGTCAAGATTTTACGTCCTTCCACTTCATGGCAGGATAACCAACTATTCTTAAGAGAGTACAAAAAGTGAATGACAACATAGCCTAGCTAGACACATTTTTAAGCTGCAAAAACACGAAGGAATGCGACTTCTGTCGTTGCTATATGAGAAGCCAAAATATTACCTACATACTGTGCATAACCCTCAGCCAAATTAGCATCCCACTGCTTCGCTGATCAGGTACACATCCCGTTTTGATCCCTTGCCCAGGACTCGTGCTAGCTGTGATGGCCTTACATGGCCAGACTGCCATAGGGTTGCTTTGTTACCCAGCAGTATTTCCAACTGCAGTTATGATACGGCCACGGCGAGATAGTATCCCTTTCCTCATTAGCAATCAGAGAATATTGCAATCAAGGTATTTTTTTTTATTTTTTTATTATTTTTATTTTATTACAAAAACACCCTGCAGTCTGACACCTCGAGGGTTTAACCTAGAGAAAAAACAAACACTTGCCTTGCCCTAAAACGTATCCTGGCTGTGACTCTGCAGTCTAACTAATAAACTGGGGAAAGAAGGGCTGTTCAAGATTCCAGAACACGTGCCAGAATTTCCTTTCATTAGCACAGAATGAGCACACTGACACCATCTTTCAAGGGAACAGCATGTCTTCAGCCCGTGGCCTTCCATCAGAGTAACGAACACATGAAGGAAAGGATTGATCCAAGGACAGCAGCAGGAGGAAGTTCTGCTGCTAGCAAGAACACAGACTCTTGCTTCAGAAACGTGGATTTGTAGCATTTTGCATTTGCCATCTAGACACCGAGTACTCGGAGCTTTTTCTTCTCATTTAGAGAGCTTTTTAGTGGGCTTTATGTCAGAAGTGCTCGAGGGATGGTGAGCTTCTTCCCATGGCAGCAGCCTACATATCCTCTTAGCGCTAATCTCTTTGTACAGCTAGCTGAAATTCCCTTTTAGCTAAAGAGCTAGGCTGTGTATATCCTGGAAACAGTAGGTTGTGGGGTCCTGATCCTTTCCACAACCAGAATCTGCTAAGCCATAGATAAGCATTATGGCCACTCTCACGGCACAGGCAGCCTAACCACCAAACCAGCTCGTCTCAGTACACCAGAGTCCAATTTCATGTGCTGAAGCACTAAGTAGAAGGTAAAATGGAAGTACCTTGGATATGAGAACCAATGCTACAATGCGTTTCAGTCTCCCTCAAAGCAACCAACAGCTCAGTGAATGCCTTCATTCAACAAACTGAATGGGAGCTGGCATCAAACCCTTGTAAAACTGGCACCCCAGCTCAAACAGCAATCCATCCCTCTCCTCCCCCCCAGCGTTTTCATTACAGTCAGACTTTTCTAATGAAGACACAGATTTTGTTTGCCTGCAGAAATGTGGGTACCACTAATGCAATCTCTATAGGCACACAGTCCTCATGGTAGCATCAAAATGTCTGCTGTTTGTGCAGTGTTTGGCATTGCTGTTCAAGGGGCAGTACTTCCTGCAGATACTAGGTTGCTCTGAATGGTTTCTGTTTCTGAAAACATTGATCTGGCTGAAGAAAGGTGAAAGAAAGATAAGGAAGAATCATACTCAATCATATTCTTGGTCACTGCCATCCCTTGATCCATTTCCATCAGTGGCAAGATTGGCCTTGTAATGGAAGACAGAGGAAGAGACTGAACTTTGCCACCAAAGTCTGACATTTGGCTTCCTTCTTCAGTCAGAGATAGGAAAGCTTTGTCTTTGTCTCAAGCAAATCCTCATATAAAGATACTTTTGCAATATCTGCTTTTCCACTCTCATTTTTCAGTGTTTTAGTGCAGCCTCATATTTGCTTTAGGGCTTACAAGGACCTCCTTGGGAGATATTCCAACACAGACTTAGCAGAGTCGGTAATCTCAGCAGGGTAGGAACAGGACCTGCTTGATTTGTTAGCTCACCAGGAGAATCATTAATAAGAAAAATTCAACTGAATTTTTTTTAGGCTACTCCTAAAAATACTTATGGGAATGCTCAACCTTCCAAAACAACAGCAACAAAAAATCCATAACCTGCTAAAGAAGCATTCCTATAGGAATCTATTAATTCCGTGCACAGTTAGTCAGCTTTATAAATGTACCAATTCAGCTCTGTTTTGGCATCTGTCAGAGACAGAATTATTCCTTCACTTAAGGATCACAGAACCGTGCAGGAAACAGCATCCAGAACACGTGTTTGCAGTGAATCAGCGGGACACACGGGTGTAGTTAAAAGCAATGCCTTAAGCACAGCTGAATTTGACCCCCCTGAGAGCAACAGACAAGTCTTGGCACTTCTGTTAAGATGCTCTGCTGCATCTCCCATCCCACCTGTTTTCTCTCCCGAGCAGTAGGATACTGCTGTTTTGTTTCCAAGCAGAGACTCAAGCCACGCACACCCAGTTTTGACTTTCAGATTCAGGCACTGCAGGAGACGCCAGGCACCTCTTACTTAGGGAGCACAGGGAAACATTTCACAGCACCTAATTGCCATTTTCATGCATTTAATCGTCTTTGAAAATGCTACTCATCAAAGACGTGCTCAGATTAATGTGTCACGAAACCACAATAAATTTTAACATTGGGGAGTTTAAATGGTGGCAGCGAGAGAACATCCTTAACAACCCAGATCTTAAATCTGCCACTGCAGAACAGAGAAAAGTGAGAAAAATAATCCTGGCTCTTCAGCATCACAGACACTCTCTAAACAACCCATAATACTTCTTCTGCTTCCATTTCTGAGGTGTATCTGATCACAGTGGAAGCGACAGATGCTGCACTTTGAACGCAAGCATCTGATTGTGGATGAGAAGCACAGAGCTCTGCTTCTCCCCCCACACCCAGCTGACTCAGTTGGCCTCTCCACTGCTGTTCTGATGGACGATCCACACCAAGCTGTCCACGTGGGCTAAACGTTAAGTGCGTACTGAACTCCAGCTCTCAACCTCTCATCCACGTCTATTTCAGCTTTTCTAACAGATCAAGGCCCTCAGCTTAACATACAGAGACTGGGCTGAGATCTACAGCATATCCTAAGCACTAGTAACATCGCAGCCGAGCGGTCTCTTCCCCAAATCACTGCAAGCACACATCCCTGATGCTGAAGCTGAGCCCAGTCCTCAGGACCTGCTACCAGCTTCCCCCAACACACCAAGGCATTGATTCTTTTTAGCTTCTGTTTCCAGAGCCTTCACATCACCTACTACCTGCGGCACTTCCAAGGCTTCCTCAGCAGCTACAGAATGGCTAAAAACACACTGGTTTTGAATCAAAGCTCATTTTCTTACCTGAGCTTACAAGCGAAATCACTAAGGGGAAAAAAAAAAAAGGTAATCTCATGAGATTCATGAGAAAAACCTGAGAGATGACAACATGGAAATTGTTATCTTTATCCCTGTGAAAGCTGATGCTGGTGGTTCTTTTCGTGGTTTTACACCTGGTTTGGGTTTTTTGTTCCCCCTCCCTTTTCTGACTCTTTAGGGATCCACGGAAGATGAACAGCATACGACTAAAGGCACCTCCTTAATTGAAAGCCAACATCACCACCTGCTGCACTGCCTAGAAAAAACAACCGTAAGTAGCAACACAACCCTTCCTACACCTTACAGCCCTTGTGCCTGGCCCAGGCTCCGTACAGAAATGATGTGCACGCAGTATGTTCTGAACTGGCCCTCCATGGGACATAACGAGTGGACCTACCAACTGTGCCAGAGCAGATTGATGCTCAAGCTCTCAAGAACATGCTGCAATGGATTAAATGCAGTTAGATGTCATTATCTTCTTTAAAAAAAAAAAAAGAAAGAAAAATCACTGTACACAGGGATAAGGATGCGATTGTCTGCTACTCCCCAGGCACCCAGACCAGTACAAAGTTAATAGCAGGTTGCTCAGTTCACGTGAATGCAAATAATTGGTTAGGAAGATTCTGCAAACGAGGTGCATACTAAGTTTAATTTTTCCAGTGCTTCCTAAAAAGAGAAAAAACTGTGTTTGTCTTGTGCTGTCGGTCACACATCATATATATTCGTTGCTTGTGCTAATTAGTAACACTGGACAGTTCTTCTGTCTTAAGTGGAGGAAGCTGCTGGCAGTGAAACCAAACCATGCCTTGGTCTTCAGTGCCAACAGAAGACTGAGTTGGAAAAAAAAACCTTTAGCCCTCCCTATGGAGCAGGGCAGAAGGGTTTAAAGGTTGCATATGTTTTTTCTCACTACAGTTCTGGTTACAAGAGAAGGTAATTTATCTCAAAGCCAGTCAAGCAGTTTCTCTGACAATGACTTTTCTGTTTGTGGCATGTAATGTGTTAGAGAGAGTTTTATTTTTCACTAGGTTATTCTGTATGCAGAAGTCTCTTGGAACATTTCAGATGTTTATCTGGTACATGTGTTTTATTTCCAGGTTTATATAAAAGGTTATGCAGTAAAGGCACACATTATACATACCGTGATTCATTCTAGAAAGAATGAAAAGAGGTTAACATTTGAAATATTCATGACTTTTTCCTATCTGCATCCATCATCAAATGTACTTTTGATTTCTGACTTGCAAGAGCTTTCTTTTAGATAAATCACCTCCACTTCCATAGTTTGGCTTATGCTGGAATATCACTTAGGCTTCAGCGATACACTGGAAGAAGATGTCTGGTTAATTACAGTGACCTGCTGAGTACAGCTGGGTTATCACACCGAGCTCTGAAGGTCACCGTCCTAAGGACTGGGAACTGATTCTTCCTGTATCAATGACTATTGAATTCATTCGATAAGACTCATCTTGCCTCTGTTTCTAGCAATTTTGGATGTTATATAACAAGCAGATATTTCACAATCTGACTCTCCAGTTTAGAACTTTGTGCTTAAAGGCTTCGAGACTGTGACCCGTATTTCTCATGAATACTTCCATTTGAGAACTTTAACAAACTGCCTGAGGCAAACAAAAGCTGGCATCCATCCCTGCCCCAGGGTCTGCCCTCGTGAGGCGCTGACCTTGCAAAGCCTTACAGACACTCTGACCTCTGCGTGGGGTGGGGGACATCTCTTGGAGCTGCGTGAGTCACTCCACCGCTAACAAGCCAGCTAGGGTGCTGGAAGTAACATGGCCAAAGCATATCCTCATTTGTGGATGTGTTAGTCTACCATAGAAACAAAGCCAGACTGCCTCCAGCACGCAGGCCTGCTCAGACAGCGAGTCTCAGCGGTTCAAAACGTTTCAAATGCTGGTTTTTTTTTTTAATTATCTTTTTTCTGCAAAGAATAGCAATAAGAAATCACATAGCTGGATTCTGAAGTTACCAATCCAAATACTTCAGTCAGCTTGTGCTGAAATTCTAAAATTCATGTAGCCTAACAAAATACCACACCGTGCTTCTCCCCCAACGCATTAAATTGTAGCAAAGGATTTTTAAACACTGAAGAGTCATTTTGTGATGAAGTTGCAGGAATGGAATGAGGAATGGTTGCAAACTTGTTTCAATGGGCAATTCACCTCTCCTCACACTAGGCAGAAAGATTCTACAGGTACGCTGTGTATTGTCATGGCATCTCCAGTCTCATGAGCGTACAGTCTTACAATGGAACGGCTCAGAAATCTGGTGTATATGACGACAAAGCAACTCTAAATTACTTGCAGCTGCCTTAATAAAGGCTACTTTGTCATATTAACACAACAGATGGAGCTTGCTCAAAGAAAAGGAGTTTTTCCATTCCTTCTGATCCCTGGATTGAATATGGATATTCACATGCCATATTTTCTCCAAATGCTGAGCGCACCGAATCCAGACCTTCAACCCAAACCTTTCACCTGTGTTTCCACAGAGCATGACCAAAACTCAAATCCATTGGCAATCCAATGGCAATGCAATTCCAATTGGTCACCTGAGAATCAGCAGCTGAAACTTTGTTTTCCTTTGCCTTTGGTCTTAAAACATCAAAACAACAAATTTGTTATCAGAAATATGAGAAGGAAGGAACAAAGGGGTCTGATTCAAGCAAGGTTTGGCAAAGAGAAGGTCTAGTTGCCCATTCAAACTTGAACAAGCCAGCTGGAATGCTGAGACAATAGATGCAGTGCTGGCACTAAATTTTTGAATGCCGGAATGGACAATCAAATGTGTTTTTATCTTTTGTTGGCATGTTGTCCCGTAGGGATTGTCCTATCTTGTGGATGATCCCCTGTTATCTGTACGAACTTCCACCATCAAGGTATTTCCTTTTTAATTCAATTTGTTTTCTCTATGATCTATGTGATATGTCTTGAGAGTGTTGGCTTCCTTTCTTGTTCCTGGTCTTGTCCTTGGGAGTTTGTGCACGTGGCTCTTCCTGCTACCCAGTGCTTGTTTCCTTGACAGTTGTTAGTTGCTCCAGTGAAAATGGGTGGCTGCCTTCACCATGGTTGCTGTTGTTTCCCATCCTTTCTGATGCTGACAGGGGCTAGATAAAGTACATACAACTGGAACAACTTGGGTGCTTATGTATGTGTGTAAGAGTTCTTTCTTTCAGGCTGTATCGTCCCTTAGCACAAAAATTCTTTACAGATGCAGCATTATGAATTCCCTTCCTCTACACGCTTCCCACTCTCAGCTACCATGTTTATTTCCACTCAGTTAATAGCAGCTCCTAATGAACTGCAGGTATGCTTTGCACCAATACAAGCTGCATCCTGTAAATAATATATAGGTAAGACGGCCCTTCCAGCCCCACGCAATCCAGTCTCCTTGCACACACAAAAAAAAGATCCTACATCTCTTCTCCTCTGGGGCTTAATAACCACATAGCACTGCATATACCTTGAAGCCACTTCCAGAATCCAGATAAAAAATGACAGGAAAAACAGACAACATACTAACCAGCTCAGGCTGCAAAATCAAGGCAGTGCTGACTTGTGGCTTCTGTCATTGCAGCAGTTTCTCTTATTCCCCTACTGAAGCAGGACAGCAAAATCTTCTCTTGTTGCAGAGAGCACAGTTATTCTTTTTAAGATCTGCCTAGTGCAAATAGTTTCAGGCACAGGCATAGAGCATCTCATAGAGACAAGGGACTGACACATCCCACCGACCTAGCAAAAGGTGCTGTTGAAAACAACCTGCTGCTGGGTCACAGCTGTTACTGCTGCCAGAGAGTAATGGCACTATTCTTTCCCCTACCAGAACCACGAGTTCATAGATGAGCAACTGTTCGAGCAGAACTGCATGGAGAGCTCAATGCAAAACTACCCATCTTCACGGAGCCCCTCCTTGTCAAGTCACCATGGCCTGACCACCTCTTGCTGTTCTCGCCGTAACAAGAAGACCACGCACCTTCCCAACTCCAGTGTGCCAGCCACCCGCCTCCGGAGCATGCAGGAGCTCAGCACCATCCATATCCAGTGCAGCGAGCAGCCCTCACTTACAACCAGGTATGGTTTGTAGGCTCTCAGTCCTACTGCATGCAGCCTCCCAGGGTACATTATCCAAAGGTATGTTTGATCAAGTTGTAGAGAGCAATTTTCCAGCCAAGGAGAAGGGTCTAAGCTAGAAACATCTTTGCTTTCCTGCCTCTAATGATAGCCCAAGGAAAATGGCTCATAGCCCTTCTCTGTAACCGCTCTGGGGAGAACCGTGTGTAAGCTAGATTCTATAGCAGCTCTTCTCTGACCAGATTGGACGTAGAAGAATCAATGTCAGTCTATGAAATGCTAACCACACAGGCAGGAGCCAGCAGTTGCCAACTGTGAGCCAGCCACCAGTGGCAGAGGGCCACTCTGCAGCCCAGCTCCCAGCCAGCCCAGTACTGGAGCAGGCAAGGACAAGCAGCTAGTGGGTGGCAGATTGCTGAATGCACTGACCTGGTCCGCCAGGCACACTCAGTTCACTCATTTTCATTACTCAGGTCTGAATCACAACTAAGAGACAAACAAGGAGAAATTCCACAATGGTGGCTTAATGGCTTTCATCTAAAGAGACCTTAGTAACAAAGGTGAAGAAATTTCTCTTTTGATAGAAAATTTGAAATAGCATCACTTCATACAAAACTTGCTGAAAAACCATTTCCTCACTACATATTTCTCACAATTATTAAATGACTTGCTGTAACGTGATGGAAAGCACAGCAATGACAGCAAAGTCACAAAGTCCCAGGCTGCAGCAAGTAAGGACTTACACAAATGCAACAACCATGGGCACAGAAACAAAGGAGAGAAACTACTTACCTTCAGAAGGCCTCAGATGCATAGAGATCACCAACAAGATCCCCTTGCCTCCACTGCCAACCCTTCAATGAGGTCTGGGAAGGGGTGGATCCTGGCTCCACCCCTTCTGGTCACTCAGGTGCATTGCATACACCTGAGCTCCCCGGGGCTGGCCCTGCCTTCCCAGCAGGTGCTCAGTCACTGCTTCAAGTTGTGACTTAGCATCTCTTTTACACTTGCTAAATTCCCTTAGCCCATTAGGCTTCTTGAGCGTTGGGCTGTTTCTGAACCTACCATTTTCCCCCTCCCCACTCCTATCACAGGGATCTGGAAACTGAAACAAAGATGCCTTTAGGCCAAAAAGCAGATACTTCGTGCCAAGTAGAAGTAAGAAAGGCATTTCAGAGAATGAATTATGAATGAATAAGCACAGAACAAGTCTTCGGCTGCCGCAGTTTAAAAATGACGGCAGTTTAAACTAGCACCTGAAATGGTAATTCAGGGGAATGTGAACCTGTCCCATGTGGGTGCTGTATCAGATGCCAGTGATTATATTTTAAATGTCAACATTGTTATTTCACTTGCTTACCAAACTGTGAAAGAATAGGCAGGAAAAGTAATAATAAAAAAAAAAAAGGCTTTGAGTTGTTTTTCATGTGGGATGCAACTCACGGGGTGAACTTTAGCAAAATGCAATGCACTGGGTGTGTGCTTAGCACTGGCAGAACCTCCCAGTCCTTACCACTGTCCCCTTCTGCTTATGACGGAGGCAGCCAGGGAGCAGAATGGGTTCTGTGGTGTTCTTAGGATGCTTGAGAGATCAAAAAACATCCTCTTGGTGACTCACTCACTTGGTGAGATAACAACAGCACTAGCTTTCCAACTGGGAGCTTTACATTTTAAAAGGACAGGCCTTGTGTTTAAAATGAACATGTTGGGCTGGTAATAGCAGACTCCTGTAGCTGTGCAGATGCAGAGAAATCAACCTATCATTTTCACTCCGTAATTAATTATAGGATGCAATTGATGCAGATCTAATAAGAATGCTCCCAGCTGCCAGATCCTTGAAACTACCACACAGATGAAAAAAAATATATACAAAAGATCAAGGGACTGTGATTTTGAAAGAGGCATTGAGAATGCAAGGAAGACAACATCTCTTTCTCAGAAAGAACTACCTGTGCTCCCAAAAGATGGAGTGCACTGTATGGCGTGTTTAGATATCCTCTTAATTATACTGAAATTATACAAGAATGAAATGGAAACTTGGAACAATTTGCCCTGTGAAAAGCTGTATCTAACCACGAGGAGCATTAAATGAGCTCAGTGTAAACTAGGTAGAAATGAACAGTGCCTAGCAGGGACCGGGGGGAGCATTTAAGTGGATTCTTGTGAATATTCCGGTGCCCTTCATTCACAGGAATAAGACACTGCTTAAGAACAAACACCATTCCTCTCCTCTCCACTGTCTGGTTTTTAAAAGGGCCAAACCACTAAATCTGTTTTCCAGTCGTTCCAGTCTCAACATGAAATCAGATGATGGGCTGCGACCGAACTGCAAAGCCGCCCAGATAACCACAGCCATCATCAGCATCCCCACGCCGCCGGCGCTCACGCCAGAAGGTGAGAGCAGACCTCCGCCCAGCAGCCCCGGCCACTCCACGAACATTTCTACCACCACCACAAGCAACATAGTCAAGGTCTCTGCCTTGTAAGATGTCTCATGCACGGAAGGCGGCTGAAAGACCGGCGCCCCTCTCCCTCCACACCTCCATGTTCCTTTCTTGCTGCAAATTGTGCCTGGATGGACGAACCTGCCAGCTGGTCATCGGGTTAGCGACGGAGACCTAACGAGGCAGCTTTCTTCAGACTCGCATTCATGCTGTGGACTGGGGAAGGATTAGGAGAGGGAGGAAGAGCCTTGTTAACAGTAATGCCCGCGTGGAGAGCGCGTTGTGCCGTGGGACAGGGCAGAGAGCACCTGCGGAGGCTGAAGGGAAAGAACCGTCGTGGCAACAGGAGAGTCAATAAAGAAAACAGAAATATAACACTGTGTATCGCAGCACCTTTTTAAAGGTTTTTAATGGATAATATTTATTCATGAGGAAATGACTGAAAAAGGTGAAAAACAATGGATTTTGTGAATTTTTTTTCTTCATGGAGCAGAACCTTTAAGCCAACCAAAACTTCACATTTTTTTTTTCTTTTATAGGAAAAGATTTAGACAAAGAAGCCACCTGTCACAGAAACCTATTTCCATCCCCCCCCTGTGTGTGTGAGTGCGAGTGTGCAGCAGAGCCGCGCCAGAGCAACACTGCATTTCAAAGGGCATGTTGTCATCATTGGGTGCACAGTAGGAAAACACAAGCATGTGCCAGCACATACCTGCACACACACACACACACACACACACCTATTTCACCCTGGATGGCATTCTTTATTTAGACACTTTTGTATCCGCCTTTTAAGTCAATACAGTGCAATTGCAAACAGTGTGTTTGTCTGCTAATTATTGTCTGTGAAAACATATTTGTGAAAAAAAAAACAACAACAAAAAAAAGACAGGCTGCAGTAGAGTTTTAGTCCCACATGGGTATCTGCTTTCTATTTTTGTTATCACTTACTTGTAAGAGTGTGACTAGACTACCAGTTCTGTATTTTTAAAAAGGAAAAAAAAAAAGATAGGATTCTTTTTTAATACTGTACACACAAATGGCAAAGAATGAGAAAACACTGAACTCAACTGCATCGAGCATTCTTAAGTCTGACAGAGGTTTCTTGTAACGTATGCCCATGCATTTTTATTTTTGTTTTCTATATGCTGAATTTCTTTGCTAGCACTGAACATACAACCCATTGTAAATAGTAGCCAAATAACGTCTGGATCTATACTTGATAATAAATTAACCCCAGAGCCAAATATCCTGCGTGGACAGAGAGGTATTTGGCTTTTTCACAGTCCAGGCACTCCAGTTGTCTCATCAATGACTTCTGGGTTGCACTGATTTTGGGGTAGACTAAGTTAGCAATTTTCGTTACCCATTCCCAGCACAGGATCTATAGCGTGCACCCACTGGAGAAGTGGGAGCAGTACTGGATTTTGGAAAACCTTTGATAAAGTGTGTTACAGACAGCATTTTCTTTTTGCAGTTCTACAGTCGGTCTGAGAAAATTCATGTACTTCTAGTCAACCAAAACCTGTAACACTGTGTGGTACTGCCCCCTAATAGGAAGCTAATACTGTTAGCTAAGGTGTGGTCAGTCCTAGCCCCTCTTCCTAAGCTCTTTCTAGGAATGTTTTATCAGGAAATACACAGTCCCAAATCATAACTGATTTTCCACTCTAAGAAGAATAACTTTTTTTTTTTTCCATTCTGCCTTTCCCAAGTCCCCTTTCCATAACAAGTGTGAAGGGCAGAGTGAGAAAACATCATCCACCTTCGGCTCCCTGAGCCCCTCCCACCTGTCATACACTGTCTGGCTAATTATTGTGGTTATGCACAAACGC
Organism: Numida meleagris; assembly: GCF_002078875.1. Classification (NCBI taxonomy): domain Eukaryota; kingdom Metazoa; phylum Chordata; class Aves; order Galliformes; family Numididae; genus Numida; species Numida meleagris. Next base: position 3,448,725 of record NC_034433.1, on the reverse strand, counting down.
CCTTCAAGGCCCTATACACACACCCATAAATGGCAATGAACCTAGTCCCCAACAGCTTGCAATAGAATAGGTTTCAACTATCTTGTTTCTGAGCAGTGATTTTACCAGCACTGCAGAGCTAACTACTCCAAGCATGTTTGAGGCTGTTTCAGCAAAGGGATGCCTTTTTCTTTTTTAATACATCTGTCATAATCTATCCTGACGTAATATTTATATACACATATACACACATACACGTATAAATAAATGCAGACACATACATGTATAGATAGAGAAATAGTCCTACATGCTGACTGAAACGTACGAGCTGGCATTCTGCTTTGTTAGCATCCTAACCTGTTAGTCTATGAAGTAGACTCAGACGGCTCATGCATTAACTCAATACCCTCCTTAGAAACCTACAACATTCTAGGAATATTAGGGCTGTGGCAAAGCCTTCAGTAGCTGCATCAGCTTATAGTCATTTACCCCAGTGCTGTAATATGTTACCCAAAACTCCCTTTAGTCCTGTTTTAAATGATTAAAGTGCCCTGCCTTCGCTGCTTCCTGTAGGAGGTTACACTGCAGTTAATCTTACCATTATTGAATTTTTCGTGATGTTTTAATTTAATCTTCCTTTGCTTTATTGAATTTCATTATTTGTCGTCATATCTGCTCCCCATCTGAACACCCTCAGCCTTGTAGATCAGAGGCCTTGCTCTCCACCACTTTCCACCTCGCAATCTCATTTACACTGGCACAGAATGAGCATTAAATGCCACCGTGCTGACAGGGCACAGTGTTCCTTCCAATGCACAGGAGCAAACAATTACAAAGAGACAGGGACTCAACAAGGATTCTCAGTGCTGCCTTTCTTTTTCCTGATTTAGCGTGGAGTGGTAAGCAGGACACTTCAGCTCTGTGCACCCATTTCTTTATCTGTAAATAGCAATCATGGCAACCTCTGTCTAAAGCACCACTGGTGGATTTCATTGTTATTGATCAAAATGCTTTCAAAAAAAAAAAAAACACCAACATTTTTAAAGAGGCTATAAAAGAAGAAGGAAAGCCAGTCCTTGGGGTTTCTGGCTGGCTGCTGAGTCTCAGTTTAAGGCAGTGTTATCCTTGCTCAAAAAGATTTGCCTTGCCTCTTCTACCATTAACTCAGCGCGTGCTGCCCAATGCAGCCAATACCTCAACACAGACTTTCAGAGGACAAAGACAGACAGAATTAAGGAAGTCTGAGCCTAGAGGAATAGGACTAAAAATATTTTTAATTGAGACATTAGCTCCCTTTATGTGCTGATTTGAAGTAGAATGAGTAATGCTTCCAAAAGCACTTAAAAACATGCTTGTACAAAACCTCCCTGGATTGCCCAACGCAGCTATATCCTCATTAAGGGAGCACTGTGCATTCACTGAAACAGCAGAGACAAGAATCTATCGCCAGCATATCAGGGGTTGGTAGGGCATGACATAACATCCTTCAAATGAAATGCAGGGAAGAGGCATTTGCACACAAAAGCATGGGAACTGGACTACAGCTATTTTTTCCTACAATAAAAGGAAGCAATTAGCTTTACTGAACTGCAGGGCTCTTCATAATCTTTAAATAACAACATCTAAAGCATTGCTGTGATAAAGCCAAGTCAATCCTATAAACTCCTAGACCAGAACTTAACAGAAGGACTTGGGCCATTCTCTCCAGTGGTTCCCATTATTGTCCTGCCTTACCTGCTTTTCTCTCCCCACTACCATGCATGCCCAGGGCCAAACACACACACTGCTATGGATACCAAAAAAAACAGCACATACCCCTGCAATCCTTATCATTCCTGATGCTTGTGGATGGGGGGGTCTTCAGTTGTGGGCTGCCTCCAGGAGTATCCAGAAACACAGATAGGTTCCAGTCCTGCTACCTTTCTGAAAGGTACAACACAGCCTGATCAGTGAGACTGCTCAATGAAAAGTTGATAGTATATCAGCAGTTTGTTTGGAAAACCTTACCCCTCCCCCTCTAATTCCTTGCGAGTTTTTATAGTTTTTCTTTCTTCATAAAAAAAAAAGATAAAAACAAATCGTTTGCACATGAAGTAGACGGGGATTGTTTTTCCAGTCTTTTGTAAAGCAATACTAAAAACATTAAAGAAGCAACACCCTTGTCCAAGCATTTGGCTTCTTCTCAAAACCCTTTTTTGAGGGAAAAGTATTTCCACAGATTTTCAGCGTATTCTATAGATTCATCCTCTTCCCACCTGGCATTGCATTGCCAATAGGAGGAAATACACCCAGCTGGCAAAGAATGATGAGCAGCGCCTTTCCCATCTGGGCTTTAACTTCCACCTACTCGTTCCAAAATCCAATTTTTCCTTAAAAATCTTAAAAATCTCCACTAGCAGAAGATCCTCCACTGCAATATATCACACTGCTTTCTTCAGATTTAAAGTTCTCCATGGAAAGGGCTCCCAGTGCCTCCCTGGAGAACTTATTCCAGACTAATAGATCTCAATGGCAAAGATTTTTCCCTTGCTGTTCAGCCATAGTTCTTATTTTCCCTTCCTGTATTACCATTATACTCTCTCATGTCTTATAAAGTTACCCTCCTTTCCACAGGGTGAGAAAGCTGCCTTTTTTGTGTCAAGTAATTATCATTGTAAAAACATAATAGGAAAAAGGCAAACTAAGTAACACCCACGGCTTTAGAGCGGAATAAAGTAACGGGTAATTCAAAATGAAACATCAGATAAATACACCCTTCTTTACAGCTTCCAGAAATAGTAAATTGGAATCAAAGCTATTTGCTTAACCTGAAATAGTTGATAATACAATGCAAACCAGCATCTATCATTCCAGATGGACAGCTTAAGGGATGTGCATTAATACCAGCTAAGGGAAGCAAAGTTTCTCCCAATATTTGGATTTTTTAGTACAGAGGTCATAAACGTGCTGTATCTTACATACATTATACATTGGACCCAGTACATTAAAAATCAGAGTTAATTTATGGGTTACAACATCCCTTGTTTTAATATGTTATTTATGTCAAACGACAGCAGAGCTACAAAGTCAGCAGTCATGGATGGCTTACAAACAGCAACAGCTTGGAACTGAAGACTTTATTCTGCTATTAATGTTAGATAAATAACATGCCTTTTCCATATAACTTACCAATAAAATGTATCTTGATTAAAAAAACTTTCTTCAACACTTTAAGCAACTGCACTAGCTAACATCTTAGCCCTCATGTTTATGGATGCTATAAATGCTCTTATAATGGTTTTATACTTTGAAAACTTTAAAGGCAAACACAACGCAGCGTGCATACTGATTAGAGCTAGGGCAGTTAGCCTCAGGAACCTAGGTTCTACTCTTCATTGTCTTGATGAATCACTAAGCGATCTCGAAGAAGTCATCTCACCTCTCTTTGCCAATTTTACAGTAAATGAGTGAAGCACAGTTCAAAATCCTATAAAATACCAGAGAGAAATCTAAAGAAAGCGTACCAGAGAAATACCGCGACTTGTTCTCAGAATGCAAAAAAAACTGTGCCAGAAAAACTATGGGTGGATCGTTCAAAAGACCAGGTGACAAGGAGCTCGTGAAAATTCCTCCCTGATTTTCGATCTCAGTCAATAGTCTGTTACTCCCATACGTATATGTGTGCACGTGTTTCTTTTTGGTTTCGATTTGAACTAGTGCTAGTCACGGGAAGTTACGCAGCTGCGCGGGTGAGGAGTTCACCACCACATCCAATGCTCTTCTCAGTTCTGTCACAGCGATGACTGGGAGCTCCCCCAGGCTCCTCGGACCAATGAAGCATCTGACAAAACGCGCGTGATGATGGTATATTTTTTGATAAATCAGTAAGGCATTCCAATAGTGATTTCTTTAGTTTTATGTTATGAGAAGCTCTCAACCTTATTATTTTCTATTTTCGTACTATAAATGGGCTTTGCTTACAAACATCAGAGGACAGATACAAAATGTACCGTATACAACTGCAGGTAGCTTCATTTGAGAACAACTTTCTAGAAGAACCAAGTTTCCTGTTGTCTTCTTTTGGAATTGTAGTGCATATGTTGAAACTTGTATATCATTTACAGTATTGAGTCTTGTGCCACTGCTGTACCTGATGTATCCAATCTGGATTAAACAGAGTATGTGCCACAAATACCAAGATGATGCTGTAGATTTCTTCTAAAAAAATTTGGGAGGTTCTTTTGGAGAATGCTGGGTGATGGCCTAAGCGATCTGAGTTGCACTGAAACACTAATAACTCTTACTTCAGCAACAGCTGATGAGAACAGCAAGATAACTGAGATGCTACAGGTATCTTCTTTCATGCTGTTCTAAGTGAAACCCTTAGCAGCTACCTCCTTTTGAATGCAAACCTCATGTTGGAAACAAGAACAAAGTGCTCAGATTATGCAGACGTAATGTAGGAGAGCCCTCTTGCTGCGGCAGTTTGTTGTGACATGAGGGAGCATGGCAGAGGAAGAAAAGGACAAAAATGGTCCTGAGGTTACAGAAGCACACATATTATGCCTTTCTTTTCAAAGGCAATCTGGTCTTGGGAGTTCCTCTTAGGCCAAAGGCTAACAATCTGTATTTCAGATGGGTCATCTTGTTTCAATGGCAAATAAAGTAGTGTTGCTCTAATCTTAATTATACTAGGAAGAATCGCTTAGAGGCATTATTAAAAAATAGTATTTAAAAAAATTAAAATTACTTACTACGTAAACTAACACCCCACAGCAGCTGCATTGACATTCTTCCTTGTAGTAAAGCATGACACCCACCGGGGGGAACCATTTCCCCAGCTGAAAAAGGGACAACAGGCATACCTGTCTTAACTAACCCTCCATGAACATCCTACACCACTCATGAGCTAAAGCGATCCCGAGATTCTTCTGAGAGTCTGAATGACACAGCATGAAATTTAGATCCACAACTGCACAGAAGGGGTTGAAGTGCTGCCAGGGACAGCACAGGATTTGCATGGGAACACTGCAGCCGCATTAAGAAATCTCAAGCAACAAGCAATTTATTTACAGAAGTGAATTGTATTTCCCAAAATTAATTTGAAAGCAGCAGGAGGCGAGTAATCAAGTATCCTTGAAGACATCCATTTCACCAGATTCAAGCAAATGTTCTCCTTGGAAGTACAATTCAGAGCAGGCAGGAAATAGTGCTTTCACTGAAGGAATCCCAGTCTCTGACCATGAAAAGAACAGACCACATGTGCTCTGATGAACATAACAAAATCAATAAAACCAGCTAGAGATCTGGCTCTGTGATCCCACATGTACTAAAAATGAAGCTCCAAAATGAGTGTGAAGTCAGTCTAGTGTCAATAGCCGAAGCCAGCCTCTACTTTCATCTTGTCTTGGTTCCGGACAGCTACATAAAAGGCAGGGCACCCGAAACAGGAAATACAAATTAGATTTAGAGCTAACAGGTAATTTCATTTCTAATTAGAGCTCTCCTATAAGCATGGCAAGTCTGATACTCCTGCACCCTGAGGCCAGGCCAGTTATAATAGCTGCACATCTCGTACATAATTAAAGCACCCCCTACAGCACAGCTTGCCATTTATCCAGCTCGCGAAATGTTACTTATGCAGTGTTAATTAACTGGATTTAAATTAGCAATACAGGTATTGAGATGCAGGTTTTAGTCTGCCACTATTAACTGGTATATTACCAGCGCCCTCTGCTTAAGGATTACAGAGGAGAATGATCTGAGTATAAGCAACTTCTGATATTTCACTGTGAATCCATCTTCAGCCAAAAATCACAGGGAAGAAAATCAAGTAGAGAAAGCTGGGCTTGTTTGGTTTTCTCCTTACTGATGATTCTTACATGGAAGCAGCCGACTTGCCTTTTGTTTACTTAGTATTTTAAAGACTGCAACTGAACATCTAGTTGTCTGCCATTTCATTTTATTAACAACTTGTAACACCACTGCTGGAATGCATATAAAACATTTACCTAGACACAGCCTGCTTACAAAAAAGACAGTGGTTCACTTCACTCAATGTCTGCCAAAGTACCTGGAGAAAACAACCTGCAGCTGTTTTCAAAGATATTGCCCATTTAGTCTTCCAAGCAGCCTGCCCATAACAGCAGCATCAGTGCATTAATCACCACTTTTCAGCAGCTCCTGGAGGTAGACAGAGTTGACACGATAAGCATTCATCCAGTTCAAGTGTCTGTAACTTTTCCTGTAGTAAAAGTGAGAAACTGCAGCATAGTAGTTTTGCCATGCTTGATAGTAAGATTTCCAGTAGTCTTCGTAACTCCAAGCCTCATGAGGAAAGCCAGGAACACCATCATCCCAAGAGCCACAGGAGCAGTCATCTTCAGTTTTTCTTGGGGCAGGATCAGGGTACTGATGGGAATGTTTTTTCTTTTCTTTGGCATTTTGTTTCAGAACTTTCTTTCTCACCTGATTTTGCTTTGGGACTTGTGATAGCTCCTTCAGCTTCCCTGGTGTGGGACAGAAGCCTGTAAGACCCTGACAGGTGGTGGGGACAACATTCTTTACCTGCCTGTCTGAAAATGCTTCAAAACACGAGTTATTTTCACTACTGTGGGAGGAAGCCCTTGAACTGTATGAAGAATCACTGTCAGACACATCATCATGTGCTACTGTGTCTGCATTCTGTTCCATCTCTTTCAACTCAATACCACCATTTCTGGGGAATTCACATTGTTCTCCTGGGCCTGAATAGCTTCTCAAGATTTCAACATCTCTCTCCAACCCTTCTCTAATAAAGTATTCATAGTCTTCAACAAACTCTGAGAAGTTCCAAGGACTGTTCTGTTGGTTTTTGAAAGACGATAAGCATGGAATTCTGGGCAGATTTCTTCTCAAGGCTTCCTCATCTAGAACCTCTGCGTTACTCTGCCCAGCCATTCTGGAGACAGTTTCTACTTGACTCCTCTGCTTTGTATTGCAACTGGAGGTTTTGGAGTTTCTGCTACTTCTTCCCACAGCAGCAGAATTTGTGTGCTTTTTCACCAGCTTTTGCTCCAAAGATTTTTTTGGCTTCTCTACTGAAGAATTACCAACTGGGAGGTTAGAATCAGGCTGAGGTACTTCTGCAGAATTATTCTGGACAGGCTGAAGTACTGGCTCTTTTGGTTTAAGACACACAGTGTCAGAATTCACAGAAGCACCTGTGTATACAACAGGTTTGACTTCAACCTCCCAACCTTCAAACTGATCCATCATTCCAGGAGGTATAGGCTCTGCACAAAAAGGAAACAAGCAAGCACTCGATTAAGTGCATCCTTCCTTCTGGAATTCAAACGAATACTGAAGTAAAGATAAGATGTTAGGATATGTTAAGTGAAAGGTGCAAACCAACCCCCCTTCACTTCTTTAAAAAGCTCAAACATACAGAACACTTCCATCGTGGGAGGCATCAAGAAGCTAATTCATCCAGTAAGTACTGCATTAGTGAACTATTTTTCATATCCTATTTAATCAGGTAAAAAAGTCTGAAATCATTTCAGAAGGTTAAGTGCTACAACTCTAGCAGAACAAGGGAGCGAATCTTTGGCTGTTTCTATTATCCTTTCCTTCTACTGTATCTTGCAGCCTCAGAAAGGCTTAATATTAAGTTTCTGGAAATTCCAGTAGCTCTGTAGTTGCTTAAGAAACAGCTGGATTTTGAGTTTCTATCTCCATCTGCAGGCATGCAACACAGTCGTTTTATATTAATTCGCATAATTACAGCAGTTGCACAAGTGGTCACAAGCACTGTGGATAAAAAACTTTGGTACAGTCAGAATTTTTCAACTTCAGCAAATATTCATGTCAAATAGTTGATACCTGAAGTCTTGAATGAACAGCAGAAAGAAACCAGTGGGGAAAAAAGTATACACAGCTGCATTCACAGGACAGAACGTACCAGGTAAAGGAAGAAGCTGTAGATTACATTTCTGAGCAATTTTCATCATCATGTTTTCTTCCTCTCCACGGCAGCAGTATGTCACAGATAAGCCTAAAGTTCCTGTGGTGTAAAACAGAAAGTATAATTACCTAACTAGACCCACGAGAACCGGTGCAATCTCGAGAAATCCATGCAACAACATTTTTACCAAAGCGCCCGGCTCTGCCGATACGATGCATGTACGTTTCCCAGTCTACAGGTACATCCAGATTGATGACCAGATTCACTTTTTCAGCATCAATTCCACGAGATGTCTTGAGAAAACAAAAGCAAAAGTGGATTCATAACGGAACGTGCTTAAAAAAAACCGTTCATGTACTGCAACACATTGGGAGCAACTGCTCATGTAGTAACTCGAGTTGCTGCAACACACTATAATGCATCTACAATGTTCCAGTGAGTTTACATGGAAAACAGACGTACTGCACTGGGATGTAAAAACAACTATGGATCACTTTTTTCTTTCTGTACAGTCAGCACAAACAAGCATATTTCTTCCAAGTATCAAAATACCTGCCAGTAAGTTTTAATTTTTTTCATGATAGAACCACAAGCAATCAACTGAAACAAATCAACAACCAAAAAAAGCTGAGTACTTCAAACATAACCACTGCTCTATTTGAAGTTGTACTGCAAGTATACTACATCAAGGAAAGCCTAATCTTTCCCACAGCTCCCACCTAGAGTATACACACCTCCATTCCTCTGAAATCTCTACAAACTTCTGCCATTCAACAGCTAAATTACAACTGGTTTTTGAAACAGAAGAAGAATAGATGACAACTAAGTTTCACACTTGAGCAGTGCTCAACTCAAATACTTCAAAAGCACATTTATGTTCAAGTCAAATTAATTCTCTGAAATAGTTTTATTTGCAACAGTCACGTACACTATGAAATACTGACTCACCAAGTCTGTGGAAATCAGAACCCTACAGTGGAATTGCTTTAATTTAGCCATAGCATCAAGCCGCTGGCTTTGATTCATGCTGCCTAGGGAAAAAAAAATAGAAATAGCCTATGTTCAACAGTTTTATGCCTCTACAACTCCTGGAAGACCCTACTTTATAAACTACAGATGACAGGAGAGGTAAGCTTGAGAGAAGCTTCCTCAAACATCAATTCTAAATGAGAAAAGAAAATAAGCAAGACAAGTTTGAAAATAAATACATTAAAATAATAATTTTGCTCCTTTTAAAAATAAACCAATTACATAGATACTTAATCCATTTGAATAACATTGACTTTAGACACATTTTTATGTTACCACCCCATAAGCCATGAAAAATTGTTGAATTAAGAATTCAAAGGAAGATTTCTAATGAACATTAAAAGCTAGCTATTAGCTTTTTACAGAGAAAATAGAAATAAAGAGATTTAAGGTCGACATCTGTGTTCCCAAAAACCACAGCTTCAAGCTGCAAATATAACCTTATCCTTAACAAATAAGACAACACTTGCCCAACTATTCATAAAGCGATTCTCAAACAAATCAGAAGGCTGAAAACTTCATCAATGCAAAAATTTAACTAATACTCAAGTCTTATAGACCCATGAAGATTCTAATGCTATTCTTAGTTATTCAAACAGAGGCCATATAAATCAAGCTTTCAGGATGGATTTTCCTATGTCAGGTCATATTTACACACAACTTCAACCAACAGAAAGTTCTGAACAGGCTTACCTGAAATGCACTCAGCAGGAAAGCCTCTGGATGTCAGTATTTCAGCTAGATGTTGAGCCCTAATAGGACATACACAATAAAAACAGTAAATAAGAGCGGACACATAACAAACCATGTACATTTCTTAACAAGAGGCTGTTCTTTACAGGCAAGGATTCCACTAACATCTTAAGGACAGTCGTTTCATAAATGAACATAGGCAACAGATAATAGGTCTCACTCTAATCTAACGTACAAGGTACTTCTGTGCTAAAGCTTTATTTTTAACATTTCAGACTATTTCAACATTTCCTGACTATTTCAGAAATCTGCACATTGCTTTTTATAAAAGGTGCATAGAAATGTATCCGGGAATGGATTTATTACCTGCTGTGCAAATTTGAGAAGACTAATGCTTGATTAAATGGAATCTTGCTGAACAACTCTTGCAGGTGCTGGGTTTTTTCCTCAAATGTTTTATGCGGAAGCGGATGGGAATTCACAATTTTGTAATACTGCTTCAGCCCTGAGCATGAAACCAAGACAATCATCAGTTTAAGGATTTCCATTAAAAAAATACTCCAAGGTGCTATTCTAACTGCTGTGACAAGGACTTTTCAATGTAAACAGATTCACCAAATAAAATCTTACAGGGTAGGTTTTTTCTTAAATGGGAGAAACGTCTTCACAATTTTTGGATTCTTTCTGTGTGCTTTGGTCTCAGCATGCTCTTCACATCTATTGACAACATTACCAATATATGCGACTCACCAATGAGACTTGGATCAGTAGGATTCAACCTCACAAACGTTGGTTCTCTCATGTACATTGTCAACGCGTTAGCTAACGATTCAGGGTAAGTAGCTGAAACAGCAAGCATCTGTTTATTGGCTGGCAGTGAAGAGTAAATCCAACTATGAGAGACAAAGATGGGAATGACTAACAAATATTAATCCAATCTGCAGATAAATACATAGGGTAAGCATTTTTCTTACTTAATTTGCTCCTGAAAGCTGCCCTCTTCCAGAAGCTTGTCTGCTTCATCAAGAACGAAGAGCCGGATACTGGCAGTATTCAAGTAGTCCAACTCTATGAGCTGTTTTATTCGACCTACGTATAATGAAAAAAAGTGAACTGAGCTTCACAAATATTAACTCAAAGTTTAAGTTAATGATAATTTAACTTACCATTAACTAAGATAGGTTCTCTAATAGCTACCTTTAAAAATTAATCTTAACAACCCTTAAAAAATGCATATTTAATCTCTCACTGAAAACACCATACTGGTCTGAATGCTTTTGGCACTGCCCCTTTTTTAGTAGTAAAGGAGAGCCCCAAAGGAATCCAGATTTCAGAAGTACCAACTATTGCACTATGAAGTATCAGCACCCAGTGAAGCACAGTGAAGCATGCCCGTACCTGGGGAGCCAACTGCTATGTGGCATTTCTTCAGTCTGACTTTGTCCTGGCTCAGAGGAGTCCCCCCAATGAAGACGTGGCATTCCAAACCTTCCATTTTTATCCCAATCGTTGTGATGACGGCATGAATCTGCACAGCAATCTCTCGTGTGGGAGCCAAGATAAGAACCTGTAAGTAACAAACAGCTGTATTTGAAAGCCACAGAACAGTTCGTGAGATTGAAGCACATTTTCAAATTGTGATGATTCAGAATCATAGAATGGTTTGAGTTGGAAGGGACCTGTAAGATCATCTAGCTCCAACCCCCTACTACAGGCAGGGACATCTTCCTCTAGCCCAGGTTGCTCAAAGCCCCACCCAGTCTGGCCCTGAATGCTTCCAGGTAGGGAGCATTCACAACATCACTGGGCAACCTGTTCCAGTGTCTCACCACCCTCACAGTGAACAATTTATTCCTAATATCTAGATTAAATCTCCTTTCTTCCAGTTTAAAACCCATTTCCCCTCATCCTGTCACTACCTGCCCTCATAAAAAGTCCCTCCCCAGCTTTCCTGCAGAAACCCTTCAGGTACTGGAAGGCTGCTATAAAGTCTCCTCAGAGCCTTCTCTTCTCCAATCTGAAAAGCCCCAGCTCTCCCAGCCTGTCCTTGCCAGGGAGGTGCTCAAATTTCAAATACTACTGTTTATATACAACTCACTAAGTGCTCAGGCACGTTTCTAATTACAAAATTAATACAGCAGTCATGAAAAAAAAAGAAAAGGGGGGGGGGTGAGTGTGAGGGGAATAACTTTTGGCAGCAGAACACTCTACTTACAGGGGTACACCGAACAAAACCGAGTCCCACAGAACAAAATGCCGCTTTCCCAGCAAAACACGGATTGTCACTACCCAGGGCTACCGCGTGGCTGGAGCTCACCTGCGTGGCCGGGCTGTCCAGCAGCAGCGCGTCCAGGGCGATGGTGGAGAAGACGCATGTTTTGCCGGTGCCAGACTTGGCCTGCACGATGAGATCTGGAAGGATTCCACACACGTCAGGGGGCGGGGGACCTCCCGCCCGCTCCCGGTCCCGCGCGGCGCCCAGTCCGCCACTCACCCAGTCCGCAACGCCCCAGCGGGATGGCCTTCAGCTGGACGGGCGACGGCCTGTGGAACCCAGCCGCCTCCAGCCCCGCCAGCACCGGCGGCGACAGCAGCAGCGACCCGAAGTCAGACGGGCCGCCGGGCAGCAGCACATCGCGCGTGCGGAACCGGCCCTCAGCGGGCGCCGCCATCTTGTGAGCGGGAAACGGCCACGCGCGGCGTCTCGCGAGAAGTGCCTTCAGCTCGCCTCGCGCACGCGCTCTGGCCGCCTCCTCCACTCTCCGCACCGCCAGGGGGCGCAACGGCCGCGGGGCCGCGCGCTGTGGGTCCGCTTCCGGCGGGGGGCACTGAGTTGGCGCGCGGTTTCCTGAGGGGTTGCGCTTACCTGCGTGTCTGCCCTGCCCTAAAATAAAACACAACAGAATAAAACTATAGTGTGGAACTACTCTTCGGCCAAAGCCAAATGCATGAATACATTGTATGTGTATGGCTTACTGCCCTCTGTAGAGCACACATTTTAAATTGGTGTTTTCATGCACGTCAGCTTTATTGTCACCGTGGTTCAGAGGCTCTGGACATACAGCTTCCATTCATTGCAGTGGGATCTGAAAAATCTCAGCCGTGGCTCATACTGTACCAGAGCACACTGCAATTATTCTATCTGACACCTCCTGGAAGCCTCAATGCGCTGTAATGGCTTTGGGTGTGCCACGGTCTCCGTCGCGCCTCTGAAATTCCTCCTGTTTGCATTCCTTACAGGGGAGAAGGACACAAAATAAAAAAGGGCAAAGTCTGTTCTGTTGTTTTATATTGCTACGATGAGCTCTTCCCGTGAATATCTGAGCACAACGCCCGTCTCTGCTGTGGGAGCTTACCCCCAGCAGGGTGGGCAGATGGCGGCAGCAGGGCTGGGCCGCTCCGAGGAGGTGACAGGGCCGCCAGCATCCTCTTAGTTCCAATTGTTCTTTAATTGTTAAGTGGATATTCCCCTTGGGTCCTCAAGGGGAAACGGGTCTCCAGTGAGATAATTCTCTGGATACATCTGGGAAAGGTGACGGACAAGGAGACCAGGACGTAACAAATGCTTTGATTAAATGCAGCCTCTTATAACCCTTTTAAATTGATGTGATTTAAACAGACAACGAAGAGCAGTCAGAGGTATCTGTGCCCACTGGGGAAGGGTGGAGAAGAGGTGATAAAGCATCCATATGCAACGAGCTGCTCCTTCTTTCTGCTTTCCTCACCTACTCTTCTCCCTGAGATAGCAGGCATGTTGCGGTACAGCTTAGTGGTTTGGATACAGATATCATTGTTCTCCGCCATGCAGTGTTAATGAGATATTCAGACACATCACCTTAATTCAGAAAGACACTGCTGTCTGTGGAGGCTTAATCAATTTTCTCAATCTCCACTGGAGTTTGGAGGGAGGGATTCCAAACTGTCTCAATGTCTGTCTGCTGCATAGGACACCACTACTGGCAAATTCATTGCCCGTCTCCCTTTGTTTTTGTCCCTCACTCACTGGGCTGCATCAGACCAGCTCCTGCAGCCACCGTCATTCCCTGCAGTACACACTCAGTCTGTGGCTGAAAGCTGTGGGGCAGGCTCTGTCTCTTCCTTTACTTTTGCATGATTTCCAAAGTAATGCCATGGACATTTGCTTGTTCATGCCAGTCAGCCACCCCAGTCGTTTCTTGCGGTTCACTGTGAGATCCATACTACCTGGTGCTCTACATAAGCTCCAGCTCTATAAGTTAGATGTACCAAGAGCTTAGCTCTTCTTACACACCTAGCAGGAGTCCTGATAGCTGCTGGTGGTAGAGGCATGACTCAGGGTGAGACAAGGCTGTGTCTGATGGAGCAGATGCTCAAAACTTTCCCTCTTTAGCTGTCCCAGGGGAAACAACAGGAATGCTTGGGTGCAGAATGATACTACCACACTACCTAGAAATGCACACCGCATTTAGAGCAGTTGAACAGGAAAAAAATAAAGGATGGATCTGAAAAACTGGTGGGCTTTGTACAGTCAATTACCTGTGAATTTCTCATCAGTGTTGAAACAGTGCAGTACTGTTGCAAGCTGAAGTCTGCTCATAGCAGATTTCATCAGCACTGCCACCTTGCCTGCACTGCAAATGCCCAAGCGGCTGCCAGGAAAATACTTAGCAGAATGGATGGTGATGTTCCTCTGGATCATTAACACATAGCACAGGGGAGATGTCCCGTATGGCCTGACATGCCTGAGTCCAGGGGACTGGAGTATAAATAGCAATCCTCAGCCTTCAGGCCTGGCTTTACCTCAGCATCTCTCTAGTACTGAATTCACATTGAAGACATTCATGTGTCAGCCCAGCCTAGAGAAATCTGCAGTTTTGCCGTGACATTGCTTTGCTTTTGCTTGCAGTAAAATTCACAGGAAGTAATCATGTTCAAAGCAGCCTTTAGAAATCTTGACAATTAATCTGAATGCTCTGCAGGCAGAATAGGTCCTGAGAAAGGATTTAGGCTAGTGAAATGAGTAGGTAAGACCTTCTGAGCTGTAATATTAAAAAATAACTGGGTCTTAGGATATATGCACTGGGATATATATACTGAGGCTTGGGGTCACAAACCAACCTGCAGCTTTTGGGGCTTAGAAGAAAACCCTTGCTAGGAATAAGTTATCGCCTAACTGCTGAGTGCACACTTTCTTTCCCCAAAGCAGTGCTCACCACCGTTTTGTCCCTGTTATGATCCCACCTCATGTCCCGACGTTCTGCCCTACCTAATCTAGATAAAGGCATCCCTACCCATGGCAGGGGGTTGGAACCAAGTGGTTTGTAAGGTCCCTTCCAACACATACTGTTCTATGATTCTATGAGGTGCAGATTACACTTTCAATTTCAATTCCATCCAAGATTCCTTTCTTTATGAACCTACATGTATAAATATCAGCTTTGGATAAACAGCTGTATAAAGCACTCGAGCTGTGCATGCTGATATCAAGGTCAGCTTCTCGTTATTTCAGATCACGAGGCATTTAGCTTTCAGCAGCAAGGCAAGGGCCCATATCACGTGTTCAACTTTCAGCTTGCATTGTTCCAAGGCCTCCTAAGACTAACACATGGAGTGCAAAGAAACATCTAAACATCTTGAGTACCAGTACTAAGTACTCACCAGATTTATCCATCTCTTTCTCTGGAACTTATTCTTCATCCACTACAGCTAAATTCCTGTATTAACTCTCTGAAAGAGTGGAATAAACCACTCCCAGAGAATTTCTCCCGGCTTCCAGAACTGTCAAGTTGTGTACATCTTTTTAAAGCACATTCATTATGGGTTTGAACATAGCTACTGTAAACAAGCACCTGCCTTGTCTGATTCCTTTAGCTTCAAAGGATTTGTCTTTTATATCTGCTAAGACGTGGGGTTATTCAGAACAAGTCTTGGTTTCCATAATATTTATAAAATAGTTTCAAAGTGAGATAATCTCATCCTCCTTTCGCAAACGTGTTCAGATGAAGACATTCTCTGTACTTTGCAGCACATACAAATCACTCTGAGCAGCGCAGTATGTATTTGTGTTTACACTGCCATAGTAACTGTGTTTGTTCTCTGTACAGTGAAACGCATCACAGTGAAAGTGCCATTGATGCTAACATAGATAGTGGCTTCATATTCACCACCGCGGCAGAAGCAGGCACTGAGGCAGCTACTTCCAGATTGAAAAACCCCATGTGCACAATTAATAATAATCTGGAAGGGAATGCCCAAAAAAATGCACAGTGCCGGAGGGGCAGTAAGCAAACAGCGCTCGTCACTCCACCAAATTGCCCCATACCATCCTTAATGACCATGACTTACAAAGACAGAACGTTACTGTTTTATTCTTCCCACATTCCACTTCCAGTCTTTTTCTGACCCTTCACTGCAGCACGCATGAATTAAATAGCAAGCTGTCCCAGGCAAGGGCCCTGCATTATTTATCTGTGCTGTTTGGTGCCTAACACGGTGGGTGCTGAAGGAGGTGAGGAGCAGAGGTCATGCTCACACACAGATATACAAACACATATGTTATCCTTTCCCACAGCTGAATATTTCTGTGGAGAAAGTTAATAAAGTCAAAGCAAGCTCTTGGTTTTCAGATATACGTTACCTTTTTGTTATTACTCAAGGCTTGAAATTAAATGAGAACTACTAAACCTCCCGTGTCTTAGAAAAATAATTTCGGTTTTTATGTTAGAGAAAGGCGAGTGTAATGTAGGATTTCATTTTAGGTATGATAACATTACAGAGACACAAAAAGAAGCCATCAGAATATCAGCTCTGATAAACTATTCCAGCTATGCCAGCGACAAGGGGTTTACCAGGTTTGTGATAAATAAATATCATCTCATCTTAATCTTGGATAAGCTTTCATACGAAGGTTTGCTAAATTATTTTTCAGCTAGTATGAAGATGATCTAGGTCACCAAAATGCAGCCAGCCGAGCTGTAATCCAATCGTTCTTTAGCTCCAGATAGCACAGCGAGTGCAGGAGTTCTCCTGCCTGGCACTTACCCCATACTTTAGTGCTGGCCGGGGAGCTTATGGGGTTTGAGCCTGGCTAGGGCTGCGGGAGCCCTTATTTTGGGCTGCAGGTATAGTGGGGTAGGGGCCTGAGAGGAATTACCAGAGCCCCAAGTGCAGAGACTGCATACAACAAATAACCCCATGGAATAAATGGTTCTGTTTTCAGGGGTAATTCACCACTTCATGCACAAATACAGAAGCAGAATTAAAGTTTTGATATGATATTCTTACCTACCTTGGCTGGCTGCTTATGGCCCAGTGGATTTTAAAAAGGATGGATGCAATTTAGGTCATGCTGCAGCCTCAGCGAGAAGAAATTCTGAAAGATTCGCCTTCGGTGTTCAGTAAAATAAAAGTGGAAGAAAATACAGAGATAACCACGGTTGTTAGTTCAACAAAGAACAGTCTTGTGAAAGCACGGAGGAACGAGATCAATGAACTGAAAGACAACAAATGAGATAAGGAAGCCCTCAGCTGTGAAGGGATAGATGTTCTCTCCACCGCAAAGGAACGAGGCAGTTCACATAAGTGGATGCAGCTCTGAAGGCGCATTCTATTTTTTGCCCAAGGATCTCAGTTTTTCATTTTAGACTGAAATAAGCCATGTCGCTTTCTGCTGAAGGGGGTTTTGCTTTCAACTCTGTGCTTTCTTGGAGTCCTGATTTTCCACTGCACTGCACCATCTGCTCATTGCTCACACCGCTGCGGAGCGGCAGGGAGCAGGGCCTGCAGTGCCCGTGTTGTCCCCACTGAGAACCAAAATGTTGGTCTGGGGGGAAATCCCACTGAGGAAACGCTTTCCATTTGCCTGTTCTCTTCCAGGTTCCCATTAGTTTGGAGCACACGGATATTCTGGTCCTTTCCATATCAGCCTCACTGGACATATGCAATCCTGGAGGCTAAAAAACTGACCAGAAAAACGACCTTAAACAGAAGCCAAACAGAAGCTAAAACCTTTTTGCTGCTCATCTGCTGGCAGATCACAAGGCTCCGTCCTGCAAATGTTACAGAGCTTTCTGGAGCACAGCATCTGCCCATTGCCATGGACATGTGCCGTAGGTCCTGGATGTTAGGTGTGCTGGAAAATGTCGTATTGCTAAACTTAGATTCGATGCTTCAAATAATTACATGTATGCTGGGTTTTGTTTGTTTGTTTTATGCTGGAATATTCCAAGCACAGGGAGAAGCCATCGTTTAAAATAAATTCAGTAGCAAACAAACAACTGCTGTAAAGGAAACGGCGGGGAGAGAGTCCCATGCCTGGGATAATCCCTGATCTGATTTCACGCCGTTTTTTAAGATGCCAAAACCACAGTGCTCAGCAGCAGTCTCCTTTGTCTAGACACAGCAAACCTGGAGAACAGAAGTCATTCCCTCTTGATGGCTGCTCCAGTCCATTCCCTACCAAATGTAAAAGAGTACCAAAAAAGACCGTTGTTTCAAAGCTGGCTTGGATAAATTAAGCTCTTGGTCACTTTTCAGCTCAAAAGAGCTGAACCTAGGCCTACCTATGAATTACAAATGCAAGCTTTGGTGCCAAGCCACAGGGAAGGTGTAACATCTAAATATTACTTTCCAGCTCTCAGATAATTCAATAAATTATAAAAATATGCTGTTTTAAGTAAAGAAAGAAAGACCTCGAGCCACCCAAGCAAGGCAGAAACCACAAATCTGAGGCTACGGCTCCTCCTGCAAACAGACCCTTCAGGAAGGCACAGAAAGAGGAGGGAAGCTCTTTCGGTGTAGCATGAATAATTGGCGGAGGCAGGCGTTTCAGCCCGTATTCCCCACATGATGCCATCTTTCTGCTTTCTTACCACTGACTGGCTGTTCAGAGCCGCCATATGACACTTGACATGCTTGAATAGGCAGGGGAGCAACATCCCCCAGCCCTGGGCCGTGGGGAGCATCCAGCTGGCCAACAAACCCAGCCAGACTTTGAGAGAAGCTGATGGCCGGGCCAGTTGGCTGAGA
Source organism: Numida meleagris (assembly GCF_002078875.1). NCBI lineage: Eukaryota > Metazoa > Chordata > Aves > Galliformes > Numididae > Numida > Numida meleagris. The sequence continues at coordinate 3,430,097 of NC_034433.1, read as the reverse complement.
CCTTAGGGAAGACCAGGCCTGGCAGGTGTCCCGCTCACCTCCCAGCGTGCTGTTAGAAGCAATTAACTTTTTGATGAGGCCATTTCTCTAATACGTGAATATGTTCACAGCCACACGTTCTACAAAACCTTGGGAAGAGGTGCGAGTTTCGTGCCCCACTTCGTAGGTGAGACGTGGCAATCCTGCAAAAAGTGAAGAGGCTGGGAATTTTGAACAGTAATGGAAGAGATGCTGGAAGGATCAGCAAACCTGAGCTCCGGAGCATTTCCCAAACCTACACGCAAGCCCAGAACACCAACTTCTTATTTAAGTTGGGTTTTGACACAAAGGTCAGCTTTCAAGAGCACCAAGGCAGACTTCTGCAAACAAAAATGCCACTAACGAGAAAAAAATGTTTTCCTTCAAAAAATTAAAGCCTTGAAGAGCAAAGGCTGCACTCGGTCTTTGACAGTGCTGACATTTACAACAGAAAGCAAGTAATTGTCTCCCACCCCAGACGTGAGAGCAGAGAGTAGGATCACTCATTCCATCAAGACCTTCCCCACTGCAGAATGATTCATGCGAGCCTTGTTAAGCCAGCACAGGGAACTCAGCATTTATTGCTCCAGCAACGCGTTTTGCACAGGAGCTGAGAACAAACAATACCTACATAAAAATACGTGAGAAACGCCGAAAAAAAAAATAAATTCACAGCCTTCCAAATTGAGTGCAGCCGCCAAGCCCGGCGGTGCGGAGCGCTGTAGGCGCTTCCTGGCTCCCGTGTCCGCGGGGTCTCAGCCGCAATACCCCGCACAGCAAAGCGGAGCTCTCTCCCGGGACAAGGAACAGTTCTGCGCACCGACTCCCGCACTAGCGGTGGGATGGGTCGCTGGGCAGCCCCGCACCGCCCGCTGCTGTTGGGCAGGGCAGGGCAGGGCAGGGCAGGGCAGGGC
>NC_034433.1:3416743-3429038 GCF_002078875.1 Numida meleagris | reverse complement strand
CGGGCTGGGGCCGCCCCGCGGGGCGGGCAGCGCCGGGACCCCCCTCCCTTCTTCTCCCTTCTCCTCCCCTCCCCGCTGTGTGCAGGCGGAGCGCGGCGCGGCGCATGGAGGGGCAGCGCTGAGCCCGGCCATGGAGCACCACCTGCGGCGGCTGAAGCAGGAGCTGGTAGGGGGCAGCGGGCGGGGGGCGGCGGGGCTGGCTGCAGCCGGCAGGGCGAGGGGCGAGCGGGTGTTTTGAAAAGGAAAAGAAACGGCTGTCAGCGACGATGGGGAATCAAAGAAGCGTTTGTGGGAAGCCGCGATGAGAGTAAGTTCGCAGGAATCAAAATGATGTAAAGAGAGCGCGCAGTTGCCAGCCCTCAGAGGTTTGGAAAAATACCCCTACTTTAATAGGAAAGCCTTTGTCGTAAGTCAGCGCTGTTTTCTCGCTCGGGCTCGGGTTGTAACCTCGCTGCCAGAACTTGCTGGGGCTTGTCCGCGAGCCGGGGCATTGTTGGTGCGCGGGGCTTTGCTGGGGATGGAGCAGCGGGGAGAAGCGCAGCGTTACAGGAATCCTCCTCGGAGATTTGCCTGGGGAGTAATGCACCGTTCCGGTAAATAGATAACGAGAACAAAAGGGGAAGACAAGGCAAAACGGAACGGGTGGGTGAAGTTTCTGGTTTAGGAGTTCACAGGATGGTGATTTCAGCCGGTGTTTTTTGCTCGCTAAGAGTTTTGTACCAGGGGCTGACCCGCGGTGTTCCCATCCTTCCTGCGCTACAGGAAGCGATTCGTGTATAAGCAACACCGCGGAGTCAATACCGAGACGTGCCGAGCTGCAGCCGTGCTGCGGGCAGCACCGGAGCCTCAGCACATTGCAAGCTGGGAGATGTTAAAATCTGAGCAAGCTGGAAGGTGAGGTGGATAACATGAGCAGATTCCAAAGAATATGCCTAGAAGAAGGCCGCTAACCCTGTTTTTTTGTCTTCATAATAAAGGCGTCTCGTTCTCTGAGCGGCATTTTGTTAGCCAAATTATTGTCGCTTTGAAAACTTATTTCAGCCAGAGATCCCCAGCTCCGTGCTGCGGCCGTGCCGGGCTGCTCTGAAAGCGCTGCTGTCCGCAGCAATGCCAGTCAGCTGCGATTTACTGAAGGTAGGAGGTCTGTATTAATTAAAATGACTGTAAGTGATATCCTCAGCTTTTAAAAATCAATACTGTCAAGATAGCCTGGAATTAAAATAGATTAATGTTTCTTTAAAGACCGGCAAGCAGCGCAAGAGACAGCTGGGGCCATCTGCGCTGAATGGCGAGTGGGAACGGAGCCTCCTGACCCTGCCTTCCTGCCACTTTCTTCATTACGTGGCAGGTCATGCCTCTAGACACTAAATGCACCAGAACCAAGAATCGTGTGGGAAGGACTCGGTTTGTTTGCGCTGCAAAAAAAAAAAAAGAGACGACAGCTGCCCCCTGCGCAGCTAAATGGGAGCCTGGTTCCAGGGCATCGTCCTGAGTTCAGAACCAGGGATCTGCGGTGTGTGCAGGAGGAGATAGGGGCAGGGGAGGGGGTGCTGGGGGGGTGCTGCACCCCCAGAGGAGCCAGCCTTGCTGGGGCTGGGCAGCTCAGTGCAGAGGTGTGAGGCCTCCTGACCTGCAGGAGTTTGCTCCAGTTTCATCCATCGCTGCTGTTGGCTGGTTTTGAGGAGGTTTTTTGGTTTTTTGTTTTGTTTTGTTTTGTTTTTTTTTGAAATGAGCAGATGTTGGCCCCGCTCCCAGTTCACAAGGAAAGGTTATCTTCAAGTGCAACTCTATCCCCCATCAGTGTGGGATTCGAGGATTCCAGCTCTGATTTTTCTTTCTTTAGTTCCTGTTTTGTGTCTTAAGACCGTATTTAAGTGACCGTGTGCCTGGCTGAGGCTGCTGTGCCCGGGCATCCCAGCACAGCTGTGTGCTGAGCTCGCGCTGCGCTTTGCCAGACAGGGCACAGAGCAGCATGGGTCCGGGCATGCACACACCAGCCTCGGTGTCAGGCTCTGGGAATGTCCCCCCCAGGCCTCTCACAGCAGCTCCCGAAAGATAAATTTGGCCCCTTTCAGTCAATGAGGGCGCTCGTATTCCTGTTGCATGTTTTCCATTGTAAGCCGATAGTTTCTGGCATGTGTGGTGTCCCTTTGATTGGGATTCATTCAGAAGCTTCCACTCGCAGGCGCTGTGAAGCCAGGCGCGGCTCAGCTGACACAGCCATTCATCACAGCCACACGTGAGCCTGGCGTGGAGCCGCATCCATTCCTGACACCATGTCCTCATCCCAGCGCTGGCACCAACCTCGGGAGCAGCTCAGCACCCGCTGGGTCAGCTCACTGCCCCTCAGCCTCTGCGTGTAAGATACAGGGACCTCGTTCACCTCTTCTGGTTTGTAGGGCTGGCATGGAGTGCATCATCATGCTCTGCCACTCCTTCTGGCATCCGTCCTTCATATGGCAGTCATGAAACCTGCCACAGCACTTACGCAACTTCCATTAATGCAATTAAACTAAATACCAAAAGACTAGCAGCCAGACTCTGAGTCTGCAGAGATCTTCCTGAGGCAGAGAAATATCTCAGCTTTCTGAGTTGCTGAGTGTTATCTCTGTCGGCAGCAATGTACAGGCATTTAGCTGGGGCATGGGCAGCAACAACCAGCTGGGCACAGGGAAGGACACTGGCGTCTGGATGTCTGTCCATGGGAGGTGACGGCCTCAAGTCGTGCCAGGAGAGGTTCAGGTTGGATATTAAGAAACGTTTCTTCTTAGAAAGAGTCGTGATGCATTGGAACAGGCTGCCCAGGGAGGTGGTGGAGTCACCAAGAAAAGGGTGGATGTTACATGGAATGACACGGTCTAGAGCGGTCACAGGCGCGGGGTGATGGTTGCACTCGATGGCTTTAGTGGTCCTTCCAACCTTCATGTTTCTAAAGGTGCCCTGGTGGTGTCTGTGGTGCTGGGGTGGGGCTCTGCAGGGCTGCTCCTCTTTTCTGTCTGCAAGTGTCTCCTTCCTGTGGCACCGGGTGCTCTGTCAGTTCCTCCAGGTCAGCTTGGTCCTAAACTGATCCCAGTGCTGCAGCTGGATGGGTTTTCCAACTCTTCTTTGCTTCTTAGTTTTTCCCATCCCTGTAAATACTTCTCTACATGAAAAGCTTTGGGCGTCAGGCTTTCTGAGGTCCCGTGTTCCAAGCTGAGTGTGCAGTTGATACGGCACAGGAGGAAGGGATGCCGTCAGAGGGACCTTGACGAACTCGAAAGGTGGGTCCATGTGAACCTCACGAGGTTCAACAAAGCCAAGTGTGAGGTGTTGCACTTGGGTCGGGGCCATCCCAGATGTGTGTACAGACTGGGAGAACTCCTTGAGAGCAGCCCTGCCAAGAACATAAGGGTCCTGGTAGATGGAAAGCTGAACTGGAGCCAGCAGTATGCGGCCCTTCCGGAATTTCATTTGCACGTCTCATGCTGCAGATGGCATTACCTCTGTAAACTTTCTGACACAGAGATTGTTTGCGTTTTTACGTAGTAACATCAACACAGTACAGCCGGATTGGGATTTTCAGGCTCCTCCGCAATCAGAAGAATAAATCACTTGCCATATCTGGCTAGGGGCTGGTACGTCCATGGCACGGATATATCTTGCACTTGGGGTTTGCACGGCAGTCAAGTGAGGGGTCACAGCCAGGTTGGCCGGAGCTTCAGCTTGGATCTGAACACCTTCATCTTTTTTGGTCTTTCTGTTGTTTTTTTTTGGTGGTATTTTTTTCCTAGAAGAAGTATTAGGGTAGATATTTAAAACAAAAAATAAAAAAACAGCCTCTGATTTGAACTTCTGAATGTCCTCGTTTCACTTTCATTATAAATGCATCAAATTATTGAGTTTGATGGAGAGTCCGACTCCCTCCTTCTATTAATTTACACCCAGGTAGGCAGTGCTTCTTGCTATGAATATCTTACGGGAATAGAACATTTGTTCTGTGTGAAAATTACAACCAATTATTTTTTACAATCTCACGCTGGGTCCTATTCCGGTGACTGTGTCACACTGGAAGAGGATTCTCTGTTCCTTCGTTAGTGCTGTTCCAGAAGGAGCAGCCCTCGTGGCCTGCAGCAGGCGTCGGTGACGGGCACCAAGGGCTGGGGTCGTGGGCAGCAATGTCAGCAGGTGGAATCCCAGAGTTATTTGTGGCTTCCGAGAGCTCGGTCCCTTCCAGGCGGCCATTCCATCGCTGCTGGGGATGGCACTTGGGTGGTTAGGGCAGAATCCCTCCTTGGTGTTGCCTTGAGGGAGGGCACAAAGCTCAGCAGCAGATTTCCTATCGCATCCAACCTTGGGGAGAGAAAGACAGTCCTGTGCCTGGTCCTCTTGCTTCCAGGGAGGACTCCTGAAGACGATGGCGTTGGATTTTTGTATTTTTTAAATCACATCTGCACATATTCAGGAATGTTTATGATACCCCAGTGCAGGCAGACTGCTGGGCTGAAAACTGCCATTACAAACAGCAGCTGGAATTGAACGGAAAGAAGCAGGGTAAGGAAGACAGTTAACTAAGTGCTGTGAACCGTGTCTTCCACGGGTAACATCTGCTCGAGATCTGCTTAACCTACTGGGAAAACCTTTGGTAAAGTTTCAGCATCCTTCCTCTTTCAGATGCATGCTCACGGTTAACACCCTAATTTACTCTGGAAGGAAAAGAGGCTGAGAGGACTTGAAATGCTTGCAATGAAATTCAGGGGCAGGCGGAGCGCTGCAGGCCGTGGCATCCAGAGAGCAGAGCTGGAGGGAAGCTCCCCGCACCGTGCAGCACCGCGGACCTGAGCTGGGACACTTCCAGCTTGCTGAAGATTAATCACAGTGACCCAAAGAGAAACGGAAACGGTGTGATCAGCTCAGCACTTCTAAAATAATTTTGGTCTCCATTAGGTCACCCCCTCTAAATACCAATTGTTTCTGTCTGGTTCTGTTGCCTGTCAGCCCCTATTATTAAGAGCTGCGATTTGCCATGTGCTCTTTCCTGTCCTCTCGGCGATAGCTTCCTCCTGTTGCATTGCTTTTACCTCAGAGCTGGACATCTGTCTTCCTCCTCATTACACAGCCCTGCTCAGAGCTCTCCTGCCCCGGTTCCGCCTCAGCTGCAGCCCTGGGCAAGCGACTGCACGGGGGGACTGAGCGGACACTCGCTGGATTTAGATGCTAATAGGAAAACCTGCCTCCCCCAAATGAGTTTAAAAAGGAATCCGTGGGGTGGGGAGCAGCGACTGACATCTCCCTTGTTCGCACGTCTCAGGTATTTGGGTTTGAATTTGTTAAAGTGCCAGCGCGTGTGAGAGGGCTCCTTGGGGCGAGTTGTCTTCTTGCGGTGTTAATTAGTCAGGGAAGATTCGTTGATTTATAAGCTGTGTAAACCAGTTGTGGTCGCTCTGGGCGTAAAGCTCTTCCATGCCAATTTTTCAGGGAAATGCTCAGAAATAATGGATTTGGGGATGCAGTTTGAGGCATCCGGCTCTAACTGACGAATTTGAACACCCGTGAGCTGCTGTAGTTCCCATCTGTCTTTTGCTGGAAGCAGAGGTGAAGCTTTGCAGCCCCTTCCCTGCTCTCTCCAGCACGGGGCGATGGGTTGCTCCAGCAGCAGGCTGGGATTTGCAGCTCACAGGCACACAAGACAGAACATCTCCTGATGCCCACGGTGGCCGGGTTACGTAAAGCCACTTGCATAACCTCTGTGAGCGCAGTCAGGGGCTCGCTCTGTGCCAGGTGAGGGCTCGCTGGGGTTTGTGCCACGCTCACACTCTGTCTCGAGTTGCACTTCAGTTCCTTCCAGGTTGCTTAACCTCTCCCCGTGGCCAGCGCCGTGCTCTCTGTTCTGGGAGCGGCGTTCCTGCTGTCACTGCTTAAAGCCTGGAGAGCAGAGTGGGAACTTGGGAGAGGTGTGAGATCCTCTTGGCAGAGGGGAGGGAATGCTCTTACACACGAGGGAAGGAACTTTTCTCCCTGGAGTTCTTTCGCCAGGGTGCGTACTTTTAATTACCGCAGAGTAATTACAAGTGGCTGGAATCCAAGGCCCCGCAAACTGATCTGCAGTCGGTGACTTCACTTGGGCTGGGTTTCGTTCAAGGCTGATCCCACACCATGAGCAGCAGAAGACACTGCAGGCTTCTGTTGGACTGGGGTTTGTCATCTCTCCAGCTTCCACACCCTGAAGCTTCAGCAGCATTTGCAAGCAGAGTTAAAAGTCTCGAGGCCTTTGCAACCCTTTTGGTGAAAGTGGGATCAATTCCTTTTCCCAGGGGGGACACTGCAGCCATCCCCAAAATCAGCATCCAAACCTCAGCATCCTTCATGGGGGAGCATCTCTGTAGAGGGAAAGGGCAGCGCTGCTTTTCCAGGGGCTCACACTCCCCGGGCTGGTGCTGGCTCATTTGCTTGGGTTCACTTCCCAGCAATAGGGGAGGTGTTGGAACGGGGCTCTGGGGCTCAGACCCCGTCCTGGGGGGGGGGGGGGGGCCTACTCGCCGGCAATTTTTTTTCCTTCCTCTTTTCTCGTTTTTTTTTCTTTCGGGCCTGTCCCCCTTCATCTCAAAGCGGGAGCAGCAGGCAGTTTGCTCCCACGCAGCAGGAGGAGGGAGGCTGGTGGGAAGAAATCCGAGGGTTCTCCTCTCTGTNGGGGGGGGGGGGGATGAGTCCATCTGCGAGAAACGATCACGCGGATGACAAATGCTGCCCATGAAATATTAATGCTTAATAAAGCCTTGCCGAATGAGGCATGCATTGTAATGATACCACCCATCACGGGGGAGTTAATTGAATCAATGAGGTGAGCAGTGGAGCCGACCAGCATATGCTGGGGTTTGATCAGCCCAGTCATTACCAAGGACCCTTGTCACTCAGCGCCGCGGTGCCTGCAGGGGATTTGATGAGAGGCAGCCAATGGGGGGCCAGCCCAGCTCCAAATCCAGCTTTTTGCAAAGCCCCAGATAAAACAGACTTCCATTAATAAGGCGAGAAAGGTTAGGACGAGAAGCATTACAGCAAATCTGGAGAGGTAAGGTGATAGTTTCGTCTGAGGCTTGTAGAACATATGGCCTCAGCTTTTGTGCTGGTAACCCGAGAGCTGCTAGGCTGGAAGTGGGGCACTATTTGCATATCTGCAGAAGTAGAGGTTTGTTTGCTGGCGTTGAAAAATGGGATAGTTGGGGACACTTGATGGCATAATCGGGAGGGTAGGAGCTTCTCTGGGTCTTCACAGGCAGCGTGTTCGACCTGAGTGACGAGTGCATTTCTTGGGAGGGAGGCTTTGAAAAATCAGCGCAGTCTGCTGGCTCGGTTTTGGCTCTGGGTTGTGAAGTGCAGGCAGAGGTTGGTGGTCAGAAACTGGTGTGGAGCTTGCTGCTTTTGGGCTTGGGTTGTCACAGAGGAGCAAAGCTTTAGATGGCTGCTCTGGTGTAAAGCTCAGACCTGGGTGCAGAAATGGAAATAGAGCAAAGAATTGAATTCATTTAGCAAAAATGAAGGAGAGGCGAAAAGGTAAAGCTGGAGATGGTGAAGCTGAACAGAAGATACAGCTGTCCTTCTTCACCTTAAGCTTACAAGACCTATGGCTGCACAGAAAAAAAATGCAGTGAGCCTTTAAAAGAGTTTGTTTCTGACAGCGTAGGCTAAAGCTTTTCCTAGACAGCGCTAATCTCCTCTGCAAAACACCTTGCATGGATGCAACGTCTGCACCTCCAGCCCCGTCCCCTGCTGCTCTCCCTCTCCTTCCCATCCCCTCCCCTCAGTGGCAGCTGTTGGAAAGCGTCGCCCATTTGTTTTATGGCACAGCTCTGGGAATGTGATCCAGATCCTACCTAAAGAGAAAGCAACAGAGCAAAAGAAGACGGGAATGTAGAAGCTCCGAAAAAATGACTTGAGTTTTTCAAGCCTAACGTGGGAAGTTAATTCCTCGTAGCAAATTTCAGGGATGAGGCAGAGCTGCTGCTAATGTTCTTAGCGTGGGAATCCAAGGGGTTGCCGTCTTCCTGGAAATGAGTTTGGAGTTTGTTTGACGTTTCCTCCAAAATTTCAAGTGCGTTGACACTTCTTTGTCCTCCAGTGAGAAGTGCCTGTAAGGAGAGAATTCGGACCCGAATAGGTGTAATGTAGCAATGTGTGATCCTCGCTAGGATTTCATTTAGCGTGGCACTTTGGGTAAAGGAACAGTTCTCAGGGGAAGGCGCGGTCCCCTCATTATTCCCACTCCCGATTTCCGTTTGTTTGCTGCACAGCGAGGAGGGAACAAAAGCAGCAGCTCAGGCTCCAGCTGCGGGCGGCCGGGCTGCTCCCAGCTCCGCGCCTTGGGGCTCTGCCAGGCGATCCCTGCCATCTCCCAACGCTTTGTTTTTGTTGTCAGGTCAAAACACCCCACTTCTTCTGTCAGCTCCTCTTATTTCTGGAGGGTCCAGCTTATTTTTAAACGCTTTAAGAGCCCTGGGGAATTTGAGACGTATCCGATGGCCGTTCCGTGCAGCGTTCGGATGAGGGGAGGGCAGGGGAGGGAGCTCTGCTGCTTTTTGGGGCGGCGTTCCTGCTCTCGGCTCCCAGTCTCTGACCGGTGCCTGCTTCTTCCCCGCAGCTGTCCATGAAGGAGGTGGGCGACGGGCTGCACCAGCAGATGAACTGCATGATGGGCGCGCTGCAGGAGCTAAAGCTGCTCCAGGTCCAAGCAGCTCTGGAGCAGCTGGAGATCTCCGGGGGTCGAAGCCCCATCCCTGAGCAGCACCAGCGCTGCCGGGGCGGCACGGCGGGGCCGGAGGAGCGGCCGCAGGGCCGGGCAGGGGCTGGGGGCTGCAGCCCCTCATCCTTCACGTGCACTGTGCCACAGCCGGCATCTCACCGTCCCACCTCGCTCCCAGAAAGCGGCCACCTCGGAGTCATCCCCTCTTCCTCCTCCTCTTCCTCCTCCAGGAGCTCCTGCGGCCAGGACAGCTCCCGCACCAAGGGACCTTCCCCAGCTCCAGACAGAACAGAGCGTGCGCATCCCAGGACGTCTGAGCGCAGCAGCCAGGGCACGGCCGGGGGGTGGCCGGTGTGCGATGACAGCCGTGACTGGACGTCCTCCCTCATGTCCCAGAGCAGAAACCGGCAGCCCCTGGTCCTGGGGGATAACATCTTCGCAGACCTGGTTGGGAACTGGTTGGACCTGCCGGAGCTGGACAAGAAGGGGGAGAAGAGCGAAGCATCGCTGTCTGCTGGCAGGTCCCAGGAGCTCTGCAGGAAGTTCTCTCTCACAGCCAACATCTTCAAGAAGTTCCTGAGGAGCGTCCGGCCAGACCGGGATCGGCTTCTCAAGGAGAAGCCTTGCTGGCTGCCACCTGAAGACAAGCAGCCCGAGATTTCCAAGAGACCCAAAAAGACAAACAAACTCAAGGGGACTTTTTACTTCCCACTTCACGGCAACATCCAGAACCATCACAGCAAAGCGGAGAGGTGCCCAAAAGTGGAAAGCCATATCGAGAAACCTAAAATGGGCACCAAGAAAGTCCATGATACCATAGACTACACCCAGTCTGGGTTTGATATCAATACAGCTGTTTGGGTCTGAGTTGGTCGGTGCCCCAGGCTCCCCCAGGCATCTTCCCCACCGGGGGCTGAGGCCACGTGCTGTTCCCTGCCAGGACCGAGCAGGCAGAGGTCCCTGTGGAGTGAGCTGTGGCTTTGGCCATCAGCACACGGCATCTCTGCTGGCTCAGCCCCATGCAGAGTCCTCAGGGGCTGTCTGTGAAAACCATTGGCATCTTTGGCAGCGTTTGGGGTGAGCCAGCTCCCGGAGCCCGGCTCGTGACAGCAGATTCAGGTCACCTCGGGTTGAAACAGCTGCAGCACAAAGTTCACTGTGTGCGTGTGTGTATGAGTGTGCAAATATATATATAATTTTTTAAGAAAAATCTTCTCCTGCTTGCGTGCACTTAAAACTGGGTTACGAGCCTGGCAATTCCAACAGTGACCCCAGAGGACTTCTGTGAAAGGAAGGGAAATTCTGCATTCAGAAGACGGCAATACTCGGACGGTCGCCCAGCGCAGGTGTTGGATCCCAGCTCTGCTCGTTCCAGCTGTTTTTTCCACCCAAGCTGCATCTCCACTGCACCCACAGTGCACTCCTTCCCCTGCAGACAGAGCAGCAGGATGGGATCCTTGCTGGGATTGCTGTGGCATTGGCCACTTGCAGCAGCTTTGCCTCTTTCCCCGCTCTCTTCTCCCAGGGGTCACTCCGAGACGCAGCGTTGCCACGGATGTTTCTTGTTATCGTTGCACTGTGACACAATTTTGCAAGAGACCTTTGTTATCGTTTTGTTTCTTATGCTGTGGTGTACAAACCCCCGCCCTGAAAGAACCAAGTTCTTCAGCATCCCGCTCTCCAAGAGCAACCAATAAAGCAGCATCGTCCCTACACGGAGCGCTCTGTGTCGTGGTGCCAGTGTCCACCCCATGCGTGTCAGCCTCAGCCCCCCAACCCGAACCCCAACGTGGGGGCTTGGGGCTGGGGTCATGCATGTGCCTGCAGGTCCCATCCCACTGGGGACACGTCCTGAGGGGCTGCAGGGCTCAGTGCATGGCTGCGTGCCGTGGTGTTGGGTTGCAAAAACCTGTTCTGCTCACTCCAAGTTTAGGAGCGCGAGCAGCAGTGTTGTTTTTTCAAACGTGCAGCTCTAGTCCTCTGTCAGCTCCCTTGGACGCACAGGCCGGTGGAGCAGAGGCATGGAGGGAGAAATATTTTCCCCCTCAGAAATTAAATATAGGCACAAGGCAAGCCCTGCTTCTGCCCATACAAGGAGAGAAGAGCGGGTCAGCATCTGACAGCTCTGCTCAGCACTTTTTCAGGAACCTGAGTTGCAAGCAGCTTTTGTTTTCCTTCCTTACGGGCTTTAGGTCTGATTGTTTTGCCTCCCATTTCTCTGAGTGCTGAAAAGCTGCTTTTGAAGCCTTTTATTTAGCACTAACCCATCCTGTTTATTACAGACACACCCCCCCCCAGTCCCCCTCAGTCCTTTCCCACCAGCAAAGAGAAGGAGCTTCCTATAAGCAGCAAGAACACAAAACAGCAGAACGCAGCACAACAGCTCTTTCCGGCACCAACAACCAAATTCCCCCCTTTCCTTGGCTGTGCAGGCAGCTGACCCCACGCCCAGCGCTGCCCCTGCTGCATTTCTGCCCTCTCTGCCCCCTGAGTGTACCTCCAAAGGGAATTTTGCATTGCAATAGGATTTTCCGGGGTGTTCACAGTGACAACTTGAGTGTGATCCAGGCTTCAAACAGCCACTTGAAAATCGCAAGTCAGTGTAGCTGCATCTCCACGTTCTTGGGAGAAAAAGAATATATTTAATTAATATTCCTTAAGAGGCACTCAGACAATAAGGATATCAGCCGAGCCAGACGCCCTACCCCTTTTTGTCTCCGGAGCAGGATTTGCTAATAGATGGGGGGAGGATTTGTGAATTACCATTTCACTTCTCCAGGGACTTTTCCTGAAATGATAATGGCTTTTTCTCCTCTTTTTTCATGGAACTGCCATGAAATAGTTCCCCGTTATTAAGTATGAGACCTACCTAATTAGCACGATGACAGTCTTTAATGAGGTCCTAGCCGTGTTCTGCATCTTTGATAGGTGCGATTAATACCAAGCCCTGTGCAATAATTACAGAACCACGTTCCCCTGTGAACCTGCCCCGTGGAAGGCAGCGCTGGCAAATGAAGCTCGGGAGCTTGGATTTATTAGAAATCTCAATTCTTGGGGCGTGCAAAGCCCAGGGAGGATCAGACGCGCTGGAGTTAATTTGACACCAATAACATTCATTCAGACACGGGGGGTTAATGAGGCGGTGCCAAGGGTGGTCCTGTCCCTGTGCTCACTGGCGGCAGCAGCAACGCTGCCCAGCACTGCCCACTGATGCCATTGATGCCCATTGATGCCCATTGATGCCCATTGATGCCCAGCACCTCCCAGCGCTGCTCATGGATGCTGAGCACTGCCAATCACTGCCCACTGATGTCTGTTGATGGCCAGCACTACCCAACGCTGCCCATTGACTCCCACTGATGCCCAGCACTACCCATTGCTGCTCATCACTGCCCATTGATGCCCACTGCTGCCCAACACTTCCCAGTGCTGCCCATTGATGCCCAGATCTACCCAGCACTGTTCACCACTGCCTGTTGCTGCCTACTGACTCCCACTGCTGCCCATTGATGCCCAGCACTGCCCATTGCTGCCCATTGACTCCCATTGCTGCCCATTGATGCCCAGCACTGCCCATTGCTG
>NC_034433.1:3387463-3416593 GCF_002078875.1 Numida meleagris | reverse complement strand
CAGCACTGCCCATTGCTGCCCATTGACTCCCATTGCTGTCCACTGATGCCCAGCACTGCCCATTGCTGCTCATTGACTCCCACTGCTGCCCATTGCTGCCCATTGACTCACATTGATGCCCATCACTGCCCATCACTGCCCAGCGCTGCCCAGCGCTGCCTGTGCCATGGGCCCGGGTCACTGTGTGCAGAGCTCTGGGCTCTCCCAGCTGGTGCCCTGATTTCCAGGGCTGCTCCTTGCTCTGTCTCCAGGCTCTCCCATCCTAGGCAGCGCCGATGCTCGCAGCGTGCTTCCTGCAGTCAGATGGCCTCCAGAAGGCTCACAAATGTGCCTGGAATTAAAAAGCCTCTATTTTCAAAAGCATTTCACAGCTTGCTCTTACAACAACGAGGTGGGCTGACACTGGGCAAGAGGAAGGCAAACAGGGGCAGTGCCCTCTCACCCCCCCCACAGCTCCCAGTGGTCCCATGCTGCTGTGCCCCATGAAGCAGAAAGGCCCCTGAGTGCAAATGGAGCAAATTTAACAATTTCCCCTCAGTTCCCCTCATATTGAGTCCAGTATGAGGAAAGAAACCGATTGCCGTGACCGTTTTCTTCACGGCCCAGTGCTGCTCTGTGCACTCCTACACGTTCCCCGTCACCTTCCTGGAGTTACTGCCCATCAGCAGAATCCCTTCTCCCCCTTTAAGCAGCGCTCCCAAGAACTGAGCCGTGCTTTAGCACCCCTGTCTCTGCAGATGAGGGTATGTTTATCTTCCCTTTTGTTTATTGGACCCACGTGGCATTTCTAATCAAGAACTGGAGCTCCCTTCCAGCTGGCGGGCAGCCTGCGCCGGTCTCACAGAACACATACAAACCACGTTTTGGCACCAATTTGCCTCAGCCGGGAGCTGTGCCATCCCCACTCAGCTGCAGGGGATGGGGCTTTGCCCTTGGATTAACCTGGGGACGGCCCCGGTGCCCGCTCCTTTCCCTTCCTGCAGCCCTTGGGGTTCGCTGCCCGGCTGTCTGTGCCCCTGGAAGGAGCAGTTCTGTGCTGACACGGCTCTGGGCTGGCTCGGGTTTCTTGGCCTTCACCGAGCAGGAGGGCGGAAGGAAGAGGGAAATCAATCCCCCAGGCAGAAAGGCAGCCCAGGGATCTGCTCCTCCCTGGAGAACCACGATTCCCAGCGCTGTGAATGCCGGACCCCAGTGCAGGCACTGGTCCCATTAGCAGCCAGAGCGGCGATGTGAGATGGGCCCTCCCAGGAGCCTCCCTGTGCTCACACTGCCGGGCTGGTGCTGGCGGTGTGACATTTGGAACCCAGAGCTAACGAACGTGACGTGCTGTCAGTTTTAATTAGGCCCTTTGCTCTGCCTGTGACAGGTGAAACCTGGAGTTGAGGCCCTGGAGGATGCACAGAGAGGGGAGCACCGGGAGTGGCTCAGCAGCACGCAGCAGAGCAGTGCCTTCCTCCCTCCCATTGCCCAGCTGAACAGCCCAAGGGCCGCTCCATCCTCTGCCCTCTCTGTACCAACCTGCTGGGACCGAGTGCTCAGAGCACTGCCTCACGAGGAGCACTGCAGAACGCCTTCACTTCTGCTCCAGATGGAGGGCATTGCATCGGGCTGGAGGCGGAATCGAGGTCCCGGGTCACCCCCCAGCGCAGTGGCAGCGGCGTTGGCTGCGGTGCTGGTGCTGGTGCTGTGCAGCTGCAGCTCTCCCCGCTGCCTGCGCCGGCTCTCCCCGTCCTCCTCTTTTCATTCCGTTCCAGCCCCATTACAGAGAGGCTGCACCCGGAGGCAGCTCGCCAGGCGTTTATGCATGCAGCTGCCTGAGCTGAATGCACGCATGTTAATGTGTGGAAATGAGTCGGGGCCACTTCTGCACCAAGTTTTCTGCTCCCTGGATCGAGCCCACCAGGTCTTCTGGGCTGAAAAGAATTCAGGGGAGGACCTTTGTGCTTCCTGCTCACCCGGTCTCTGTTGGGCACATCGCGGAGCTTCTCACAGAAGCAGCGCCGTGCTTTGTCGTGCACACCCCTCTATTTCCCTTTGCTCAGCTGCAGCTGCTCCACAACAGCTCGAGCTCGCGGGGAAGGCCTCACCCCCCAACCCTGCAGCCGGAGTGACCACCACCCCCAGGTGAGCAGCCCAGAGCCGAGGGCTCGCTGTGCAGATGCCAACTGCTGCCAGGCATTGGCTGGGACCGCTGCTCCTGTGCCATGCGTTGTTGCTGTGCGGGTGCTGTGCCCCTGCTGTCCGCGCTTCCATCTCCCCGGCCCAACCTGTCACTGCTGCAGCACGTCAAAGGTACGCTGCCCCAGCTCTCTACTGGAGGGGATTACGTTCCCAGCGGGGGCTCAGGTTTGGGTTTTTTTTTGCCATCCTATGATTTAATGTGACAACTGTAATTGGATGTGACGCGCCTTTGCAACAATTCGCTACCTCGGAAAATCACAAACAAGCTTAAAATAAAACGGAACGCGCAGGCTCGCATCTCCCTGTGTGTTGCAGCTGGAAAAATAAGCACTGACTTAAGGAATTCTCTGTGCTTCCTTTGGGAGAGAGCGAAGTCACGGACACGATACTATAAAATAATAATGCAGATCCCGGCCCTGCAGTGAGAGCTGTCTGGCCAGATGCCTGCACCTTCCCCGAGCCCCTTGGAGTTCGTAGCAGCCACGTGGGAGCAGAGATCTTTGTGCATCTCCTAATGGGCCGAGGCTTCAAGTCCCTGCCCTGACACGAGCAGAATTAGGACAAAGCCAACTCTCAGCACTCAGTGTCCTGAGCCATCTAGATTCCTCTGAAATTAAGAGAGCAAAGTCAACCTACAATGGCTTTGGAAGTGAAGATGTACATTTACTGAGCCCTCTGGTTCCAAACCGCTACGCCGACACTAATTAACCCTGGCACACCCAGTAATTGGCTGCCCCAGAGCCTCCCGAGGTGCTGCGAGCAGAGCTGTGCGTGGGGACAGCCCCAGCCCTGGGGATGGGGATGGGGAGAAGGGGCTGCAGCAGTGGGCAGGGAAGCAATGAAGAGGTTCCAGCACCGCTGGGCTTTGCCCTCACTGCAGCGCCATGGGACAGGCACACGATGGGTAAATGCTCGTGTCAGCGTGGTGCAGGCGGCCAATGATGGCTGAGCCGTGCTCACCGCGCAGGGACCGTGCTTCCCTTTGGGATCCCCAGCTCTGACCCCATGGAACCTGCACCATGGGAGCAGAGCCGGGCACAGCCCCACGCGGTGCCCCCCCACCCCTCCCCAGGCACAGACGGTGGGGAAAGGGTTAAAGCAGGAGAACACCAACGCTACTGCGCTCATCTTGCTCGCTGCGCTCACCTCATGACGCTATTTAACAGGATGCCCTCTCACGGATTGTAATTACTCATATAATTGGGGAAGGAACTCGCAGCCCAGCGCTGCAGGGTGCACGAGTCTCAGCTGGGAATGACGAACCCGACCCTTCCTGCAATGGATGGAAGCGGCTCCTCTCCCAGGCAGTGCTGCCCCTGCACCCCTCAGCCCAGGGCTCCATGGCACAGGGCTGCCCCAAGCCCAGGGCTCCATGGCACAGGGCTGCCCCGAGCCCAGGGCTCCCTTGATCCGACGGCCCCAGCTCTGCTGCCGTGGAGAAAACTTCTGACCACCTGGCTCCTCCATCCGTGTATGGTTTTACTGAAGATGATCGCATGCAGCTGAGTAAAATCGGGCCGTGCCCCCCCCCCCCAGTCCATGCTTGTTTGGATTCTTCACCCGCTTTTGTAAGATCCTGATTGAATTAGGCTCGAACAGTCCCAGAGGAATGTTTAATTAATACTATAAAGCAACAATGGGCTGATGAAGCAAGTCTGGGCAGCTGCCATGCGCGGGGCGTGTGGCACTTGTTGGGGGCGAACGTGTCGGGGGAACATCATCCCACGGGCCTCTGTGCCATTTTATCCCTTGTTTTAATCATCTGCTCCAGTTTCTCTCCCCTTTGCGCTCACTCAGGCAGAGCAGAGATGGAGCTCGGTCTCTCATTCGGAGCAATTGCAGAGTGAAAGCTCTGAGCAAGGAGCCCTTCCACCCCCTCCCCCTCCCCAGTGCGGGGGCTCTGGAGCAGCCCAGCAGCAGCTCTAGGCCACGAGGGCCCTAAAAGTGGTCCAGGAATAGCATCCGGGAGAGCCCCGCAGCAGAAACGTGCCCCGGAGGCAGCAGAGCAGCACGCAGGCTGAGTGCAGCGTGGGGCTCTGCCCGGAGCAGCAGCGGACGCGCAGCTCCTGGGTGGGATGCAGCACACCATGGGCCGCCATCGAGGGCTGCCCCCTCCCCATTTGGCTCCTGTAAATGTTCTCAAATGGTTAAGTGATGCTCTCACTGCATCATGGCTCCGTGGCACTGGTTTGAGGCCAGCTGCTATTTAAAAGATCCTTCTTGCTCTCAGAAGCTTGCTTGCAACCTGAAGTAATTGCATTTGCCTTGGGTTGAATTCCTTTTGCAGCTTCTAAAAATAAGCCCCTGATTTCTTCTGTTTTCCACAGAGCATCTGTACCAAGAGCAGCAAGCAAGCGCGGAAAGAGACGTGAAGGAAGTGGAAGCGGAGCAGCAGCCAGGTGAGAAAGCAGCAGCCAGGTGAGGAAGCAGCCGCCCTGCATCCCCTCGTGGAGGAGCAGCTCAGCTCAGTGCAGCAGCAGTTGGCCTCGTCCAGGGGAGAACCCCCAACTGCAGCCCCCCATGTGGCACCAAGTGGGGCTGGGCGCTGTGGGGCTGCTGCCAGAGGTGTAGGGGCCCCGGGGGCGGAACAGGGTGTCTTCTTGGCCCCAAACGTGACTGTTTCAGCAGAGGGCCAAGGCAGGGGACACTGCTGCAGGAGAGCCCTCCCTGTGCCCTAACTCTGCTCTGTGCACCCCTGGTTACGCTGCACCTATTGGCGTTCTGCAGATCAGTGGTGACTGGGTGCGAGGTGGCCAGCGTTGGGTCTCCCTCGTTTCCAGCAGCTTCTATCACAGAGGAGCTGTCCCACGGGGGCTCCTGCGCAGCCGCAGCTCTCAGGGCACCGTGCTTCAGCTCTGCCCTGCGCTGAAGCCATGCTGACGCAGCAGTGGCACTGCCCATTTCCGAAGTGAAATGAAGAAACGTAGCGCGATGCGGGCAGCCCGTGGCCTCCAAACGTTACATCCACACACACACACGGGAAAGGCTGGGGTTCATTGGTGTGGGGATTTGTACCGACGTGGGCAGGAAGGGCAGCGGGGCTGCTGTCACTCAGCTGTGCCATCGTCACTCCCAACAGGTCACAGGAAACCTGATTGCTCTGGAAGGCGCTCAGGGCAAAGAGCAAAACCATCGCCGAGTTCCACACTGCTGAGAGGAGCACGGCTGAGGCTCCCGCTGCTTTGCGTGGCCGTCCCCATCCCGAGCTCACGTCTTGGTCCCTGTGGCACAGGGTGCTCCTTGGGAAGGGCTGGGCTCAGCCTCGCGCTGCGCAGCTCTCCCAGCTGCCAAGAGATTCAGGAACGCTGCTCTGTGCCTCCTCCTCCTCCTCCTCCTCCTCCCCTCTTGAAGGGGCTGAAGGCAGCGCTTTGTTGGGGAGCGGCCCGTGGCTGCCCCATAACGCGTGCAGTGTGCTTGGCCCTGTGAATTTCTCCTTTGTGCCTCAGTCCGCCGCCCACAGCTGCCGCTGCCCCACTGCATGGGGCCAGAGCCCCCCCAGCACAACGGGCTCCTTGTTCGCCCCGTGACTGAAGGAGCGGCTTTTGGCCTTGAACACTGGTACCACCCAAAGAAAATGCCATCGCTGTGTGAGCGCAGCACTGTGCCTGGAGCCGGCACGGCCGAGGCAGCAGCACCCCGGGCACTGGGCTGTAACTGCAGCCCCAAACCTCTGACAAATCACTGCCCCTTCCTCGGCTGCTGCTCTGCTGGAGCACAGCCCTGTGCGGCCGGGGGCAGAGGCTGTAGGACCCTGCAGACATGGGGACATCATTCCGTGCTCTGCGTCTGCTGATGCACAAACGCTGCTCCCTGTGCTGCGCTGAGCTGATGGCAGCAGCACGGCCAGGAGCAGCCACAGCAGCACAGCTCGCGGCAGGGCTCATTAGCCCAGGCTCAGCCTCTAATTAGGCTGTTCCTGGTGCTGCCCCGCACACTGGCAGGGAGCTGGGTTTGCAGGTGATCGGTGCTGAACCACCACAAAGCTCTGCTGACCGCCTGCACTGGGAACCAACCCAAACCCAATTCCCAGAAACCCCGGAGGCACTGAGCTCACTGAGCTCAGAAGAGTGCTGCTTTTACCACTGGGCATTTTCATCCACCAGGTCCCAGCCAGTTTCCCCAGAGCAGCACTCGCCCTCAGTCCATCTCAGCATCCATCACACCCATGGGGTCACTGTGAACGGCCTCAGGCTCCTCTGGATAACATGGGAAGAAGCAGAGCTGCTCCATGTGAGCTCAGGGAGGGGGCAGCCATCAGCCCCGGGGGCCCTGGGGATGGATGCAGGGGATGCTCCGCTGAGCACAGCGCAAGTGAAGGACGCGGAGCTCAGCTCTCCCATCCCTGTACCCCGGTGGCTGGGACAGGGCCAGGCACGGCCTCATCCTCCCGCACACAGCTGCCTCAGCGTGGGGGGAGCAGCATGGGAAAGTGCTGGGAATGGGCAGCGTGTGCCCCAGGGACCCCGTGCAGTGCAGCCCCCCCTCCCCCAACTCACAGCCCTTGCCTGGAGCACGCGTTCCCACGAGTCGCCCCGAGCGTGCACAAAGCCCCGTGAGATGGCACAGCTGCTTCCACAGCTGGGTGGGGGTCCTGCCCCACGCACAGGGGCCATGGGGACAGCGCTGGGACGGGATGGACGGGGCTGAATGTCACCGCAGTGAGGCGCAGCAGCGTGGGGCTCCGGCTGATCTGCACGGCCACATCCAAAGCCCTGAGAGAAGCAGGAGAACAGCCTGTACTCACACACAAAATAAAAAATGAAAGCCCGGCTCTTCACCAAAAGGCCCGCAATAGAAATTAATTTCATTTCCTTGGAGTCGAGTCCTGGCAAAATAGATAAAAACGCTCATTAGTTTTAATGATTTTTGCAAAGGTCAGCTCCGAACTCCACATTAATTAAGTTTCTCATCCTGCTGCCGGCTACAGCGGTGCCCCCGCGTCGCTCTGACCCAACCCGCAGGGAAACGCCATCCAAAATAACCTTTAGAGAACAGAGAATGAGATAAATACAGCCCGATGGGAGTTGGAAGAGCAGGGAATTGGTACAGACAGCAGTGAATCACTTGGGCTGAATCTGGGCTCAATGCAAAGCAAGAGCAGCACGAGGGCGGTGACTTGGGGGCTCTGTGTGTGGCTCAGCTGCAATTGTAAACGCGCTCCTCTGCTCGGAGCCAAGCGTTACTTTGCTTCGTTGGGTGAAGCAGAAGCACGTGAGGGTACTCGGGGAAGATTTTCTTTTCCATTTCTCTTTAGGACACTCTTCAGTAAACACACCTTTAACCCCATGAAGCATTAAACACCGAATGCTTCGGGGCAAATCCTGTTTGCAAATCAAAACTACGCTGCATTCACCAGAGAGCAGAAATGGGGCTGTTGTGCTGCACACAGGAGCCAATGCGTGCACCAGCAGCTCCAGGAATAAGGGGTGGGAGCTGTGAGCAGGAACTAATTGGGGGACCCCAAAGGAACCCGCCAGGAGCGGGGGACCCCAAAGGAACCAGGGGACCCACTGGAAACCAGGGACCCCAAAGGAACCAGAGGGACCTCAAAGGAATTGAGGGAACCCCAAAGGAATCCAGGATCCCAATGGAACCAGGGGGATCCACCGGGAATCAGGGGGATCTCAAAGGAACCGGAGACCCCAAAGGAACAGGGGAACCCACCGCAATTCAAGGACCCCAAAGGAACCGGGAGACTCCAAAGGAACTGGGGGGATCCTGCTGGGAACCAGGGACCCAAGAGGAATCGGGGGGACTGCAAAAAAAAAAAATCAGGGATCCCAAAGGAACCAGGGGGATCCACCGGGAACCAGGAGACCCCAAAGAAACTGGGGGGGCCACTGGGAACCAGGGATCCCAATGAAACCGGGTGGACCCCAAAGGAACCAGGGACCCCAAGGGAAGCGGCGGCTGCGGGCCAACAGCGCCCCCTGGCGGCAGAGCGCGGCACCCGGCGGACGGAGGGCGGGTCTCTACCCCGAGCAATCAGCGCGTACACTAAAATTACTTTATGACTAAAATCTTTGTACTTTTAGTAAAGATAACCGACCTGCAAACACCGCGCTTCGGCTCCTCCTGACAAAGGAAGGGCGGGAGGTTGCGGCGAGGTGCCCAGCCCAGCGGCTGTATGCAGGCAGGCTCCACGTTTCCATCCAGTCTGGTTGGGCTGCGCCGAGAAACCCGGCTCTGGTCAACGCCAAGCTGCACGGATCAGAGACAGGCTTAGAAAAACTCACCTGGAGAAGAAACTTCTCAGCCCCAGTTCCCAACAGAAGCACGCCACGAACCCGGGAAACCGTAACAAAAACACAGAAACAAAATGAAAATGTACTAAAATTTAATCATTCATAAAAGCTGTAATTTAATCTGTGACAGTAAAACACAAGAAGCAATATTAGAGTTGGTTTAGTATATTATATATATTTGCTTTTAAAGCCATAGAAATCAGTTATCCCAGGTTTTTTTTTTTTTTTTTTCCTATAAAAGACCCATTTTTCCAAAGCATTATGCACAAACATCTTTAATTAGAATATAATGGCAGAATGAAAATAATGATATTCTGTAACTTTTAAATATAAAATGAAGTCAATGACTCAAAAAGTTATTTGTCGCGGTGAGTTCAAAGGGAAGTCTCAGATAATATATATCTATAGTTACAGATATAAAATAGAACGGTGGAACGTTTTTAGTGCTCGATGGGGAGAAATTACAATATAAGGGTCAATATGAAATTTTAATTATAGTAGCAATGTCTAACATTTGAAATGCGTCCATGCTCCTTTGTATAATCATACACTAGAGTCAATTACGTTTATTTGTCACATCTGTTAACTGCTATTGCAAAGGAGAAATGCTATCGTCTTAAATTTCTGAGAGATATACACAGAGCAATTTCTTTTTTTCCAGGGACTGTGTGCAAACCACTTTGAGATCTAAATTCTTCTCGTCGTATATAAAAATAGGAGAAGCTTCTTCGGATATGTCGCTAATTTCCGTAAGGTCGTGACGTTGGGAACGCTGGCACTTTCCATTTAGGCAACAGTTCTTCATTCCTGCAATCTAGGAAGAGAGAAAAGAACTGGTTTGAAATGCTGCGGGGTGAGGGCACCGTGCTGGTGCTCCCAGCCAGGACCTGCAGCTGCAGCGAGCTTGCTTTCTTCCAGCAGTGCGACGGAGCAGCTGTCAGCACACTGAGTACCCTGCCAAGATACACAGGAAGATTATTTATAGCATCCGTCCAACCTTCGCTGGTTTTTGTTTTGTGTCGTTTTCCTGGTGGGCAGCCCTTGAAATCCACGTCCCACCCAAACCCGTTTGCAATTGTCCTTGGACCGGGCAGGACAGCACGGCGAGTCACCCAGCTGCCACCGCATTTCAGCAGAGAATAAGAAGGAAGCACAACTGACCCAGGATGGCTCCAAGCACAGCGTCACAGGGGAGAACCTACGGGAGCAAGGAGGAACACTTCACCCATCCCCACCAGTTCCTGCTCTGTCGCAAGCCACGGCCCAAGCAGAAGGAGGAAGGCCGATATTTCTCTGCCAGATCCAGCAGTGGAAATGGTTTTCACTCAGAAAAGGCCAACACGGGCAGCAGATCAGCAAGAACTCTGTATTTCGGAGCAGACAGAAGGCAGGGGAGCGGAGGGAAGGGGAATGAGCCCTGCTGGGAGCACCCAGGGGGCAATTATGCCCGGCCTGCACGTGAGACGTCGCTTACCTGGCTCAGAGCTGCTGCGCCACGGGCCTCTAAAGCAGCAGGCATGATTTCTTTTTAGGCTTCTTCTTTTCCACTGGTGTTTTTCTATTTATCTGTCTGACCAGGTCATAAAAGATCTGAAAAGGAAAAACACAAACTGGGTATCAAAATAATGGACACTACGCAAGCACCGAAATCAGGCAGGTTGGCAACATGATGCTCTTTTCCTAGTGTCTGCAGTCTTATAAGTTGAACCAATCCGCTTCCATTTACCTGAACACACTCCTCAAGCAACTGCTTATTAAACAAGAGTGCACAGAGCTCCCGTCCACGTGCAGAAAATAAGGGAGCCCCTTCTGGGCCCTCTTCCCTGGCTTCACTGCCCCGCTGCACAGGATGCATTCTTAGTTTTCCTCGTGGCTGTTTGGACTGGAGCTGTCAACCCCTTCCTTCTGATCTCATTTGCCTTTGGTGCCTGATCTAATCTTTTGAACTTATTAATAATGTCAGCAAGGGAAAACAAATCATCTGCTCTGAAGTGGGACTCTTCCAGAAGGAGATGATCACAGAGGCCTCCTTTTGCTTCAGCAACAAATTTCTTGTGGACACTTTTGCTGCCATTTGTTTTTTCCCAGTAATAACCCATTTTCTAGCAAAATGAGCTTTGCCAAACTGCCTGGAGCCTTGGTCATGGCACTGAGCAGAACTATTTCCACCTCCAGAAAGCCCCACCCTTCTCCTCGTTTGCCTTCTTCCTTCCTGCAGTGGCTGATTGCTCACAAATTCTGGTTGATTCCAAGGAAATTCAGAAGACGAAGAAACAGGTTGTAACAGATTTCGACGCCTGGATATTCCACATTTTCTGCCTTCTACGTGCATGAAAGCAGAAGTGCCCAGCTCGATAGCTCCAAACAAAGTGAACCCATGCTGCCTTCATTGGCTCTGGTGTAAAATACTTTAACAGCACCTGAGCTGCTCCTGCCCCTCCTTAGCTAAGCTTCTTGATGCAGCTTCATCCTGCCAGATCCAGGTAAAAGCAGCAGTTCACACCCTGATGCTAAAAAGTGTACAGATGACACACAAAGGTTTCTGCAGGAGAAACCAACCAATAAGAGGCATTTTCTATTCTGATGCAAAACAGCTTTCCATCTTTAAGCCTTTGCAAACAAGAGCCAAAACTATGAAGGGAATCGCCGTGTGCTGGAGGAGCACGTGGCAAAGGCCCCGAACATCTCTGCTGGCAGATGAGCTTCCTGCAGTCCCATCCCAGCAGTGGGAGCTCCCAGCCCTCCCCGCAGTGCTGGGCATGGCACAATGGCTGCCAGGAGGACGCTGGGTCCGGGCCAAAACCCACTGCTCCTCCTTATCACAGTCTCCTAAACGGTCCCAGTTATCTCCTGGCACCGAAGCGGCCCTGCTCAGTGGGGTCACCTTAGCATTTGTGAGTGGAAAGCTGGCCCCCAGCCCTGTCAGATAACTCACAGCAGAGAATAAAACCTCGCTGCTGGATGGCAAGAGCCACGTGACCCCGGGCACACTGACGTGCTAAGGTGTTTCTCATTTACACACGGGGAACTGTGCAGACAGATGTATGTTTGGACACGGTCTCAGCAAATTAGTGGCTCAGCAGAGGAGGACTGTGATGGGATGTCTGCTTGAGCAGCCCAGGGGTAGCAGGAACGTGAAAACCAAATACTTTCAAAACCAACAGCCAACACTACGCAACATGTCAAGTAGTTCAGAGGAGGCCCCCGAGATGAGAGGAGGTCCCCGAGGCTGGAGAACCTCTCCTATGAAGAAAAGTTGAGGGAACTGGGCTTGTTCAGCTTGGAGAAGAGAAGGCTCCGGGGAGACCTCATTGTGGCCTTCCAGTACTTGAAGGGAGCATATAAACAGGAGGGGGAATGACTGTTTACATGGGTAGATAGTGATAGGACAAGGGGGAATGGTTTTAAATTGAGACAGGGGAGATGTAGGTTGGATACTAGGAGGAATTTTTTCACACAGAGGGTGGTGATGCACTGGAACAGGTTGCCCAGGGAGGTTGTGGATGCCCCATCCCTGGAGGCATTCAAGGCCAGGCTGGACGGGGCTCTGGGCAGCCTGGTCTGGTGGCTGGCGACCCTGCACTCAGCAGGGGGGTTGAAACTCAATGATCTTTGAGGCCTTTTTCAACCCAGGCCATTCTGTGATTCTGTGAAGAAATACAATGGGGCATATCCCCATTTGGAATAGCAGCAGTTTTCTTAAAAACGTATACGTTCCAGATCAAGTTTATCTAAGAGTCACCCAGCTCACTCAGGACCCTCTGCTGGCTGTGCCCTCTAACACAGGCCACAGAAAGCATTTACATGGAGGTGTCACCCACTCTTTACAGACAAAAAGGAGCAGATTTCTTTAAAACAGACAGGAAACAGTAACTAAAGAGACCGCACCTCCCACTGCAGCCTTGTCTAAGCTCTTCTGAGGCTGAAACTTCTAAATCTTTCTGACAGGGAAATATAAGAAGCACCGCACGCTACTCTACGTGGCATTCATGTATAAGTAACAAGGACGAGGAGCAGCTCACGCTTACCTCATTAACATTGATTTTAGACTTTGCGGACGATTCTAGAAAGGCACAGTTACACCACTGTCTTGCTAAGTTCTGACCCTGTTCTTTGCCGACTACGCGTTCTTCCTCCAGGTCACATTTATTGCCAACCAGAATCATTGGAACCTGGAGAAGAGAAAAAGCAAGAAACGAGACGTGTTAGCAAAATAACACACGGCACGGGCTGCCCGAGCAATGCTGCCACTGAAATGCAGCTGCATATTCCCACAGCCCCAGCACACGACCACCTGCCCGTGGCATCACAACGCATACTGCATCACTGATGTATTTTACGCACAGAGGAAAGGCCATTCACCACAAATAACACTGGAACCATCATTAATATTGAGTAGTTGATAATAATTGAAGTTTCCACCTAATGAGCACCTGGCAGCTCAGCTCCCGAAAGGACATCGCTTCCAATAAATAATCTCATGCCGCATTAGAATCAACATTGGGTGCATTTTCAACGTATCCAGCTTACATCCACGAGGCAGATACAAGCAAGTCATCTGCTCCAGAGCACGGTGATGGGCACCAGCCCCTCTCCTCCATCCTGTTTCCCTTTGCTATGCACAAGCAGGAAAAAAAAACCCCAAAGAACTGCTGCTGATGGGCGTGTGCCTCGTCCCATTTCCTGAAGCATTTCATTCTTTGAGCAGAAAATGAGGAGTTCCCAGCTGGGAAATAAATCACGATCCACTTCCTTTGATCATTTCCAACGCGCTGTACGTTTTCTAATGCACTTGAAACTTAGTATTGGTAGTCTCCCTCTCATTCAGCTGCACTCAACATTAATTTTTTGTATTTAAAACAGCCACGCCGATCAGAAAATGATGGGAGTTTTATTTTTAAGAAGCAAGTTTTACTTCTTACATCAGAAAGCACAAAACAAGTAAGGTCAAAAGCTCATCTCACATCAGAGAATAACAGGATATTTACAACCACATCAGCCCAGTTCCCTCCCTTACAGTCTTCTAGACACTTCAGAGAACTCCCAAACTTAAAGAGGTGCTGTGAACACGCTCAGCAAATAGAAGAAGAAAATGAAGATGGGAAACAATAGGAAAAAAGTGCTACTTAGTTGATTAATGGTACAGATCTGAACGACATGAAACTTTATAAGGTTATTTCAAGAGGCAGTAATCACCATGGAGCAGAAAGCTGAAGGAGAACAACTTGCCCTATCACTTCCTATGTCATATGAAGACTGGATTTTGAACTTTGTTAGGCAAAGGTTAATGGTCTAAGTGCTGGGATGTTAAAAAACGCATTCTGAAACTTAATACAGGAAGCCCAACCAAGTGGAAGGTTGCACAGAAGTTGAAGAGGTCCCGAGCCTTGGGTTCAACAAGTAGCACCCCCTGGCACAACACCCACAAATGCATTTTAGTGACTGAATCATTACTGGCAAATTCAGCAGTTATTTTTCCTTAGTTTGAAGGAAATAAAGCCCTGCTAAAGCACAGTGAAAGAGGAAAATGCCAACACTAGAAAAGAGCTAAAATGAAAAAAAAAAAAAAAGAAGTTGTTTCTTCAATTGACTCCCACCACTTTGCTATCACTTCCCATCCAGACCGTCAGCTTTCCAGCAAACTCGAGATGTAGCACTAAAAACAAGTAATGCAAAGGAATCCTTCTCCAACACAGAACTTGGCTCTGCAGTGATGAATGTTCCTGGAAATAAACTTTGCTCGTGTACAAATTCCCACGTGCTTCCTTGGGGAAATATTCTATTCCCTTGCAAAATGAGACAACGTTTTACTTACATCTTCAGTGTCCTTCACCCGTAAGATCTGTTCCCGCAGGTCCTGTAGGTCGTTAAACGTGGACTGTGCTGTTATTGAATATACTAGTGCAAACCCTTGGCCGTTCTTCATGTAGAGATCCCTCATGGCTGTGAATTGCTCCTGTAATCAAGGAATGAGGAATGCTGTTAACGCAGCGGATGGATGCTTACAACAGAACACCTTGGCTATGGGGACAAGGAGGTGTTACAGTGCAGGGCACGTGCACGTGTTCGGCCCCAGAGCCTGCTCCCAAAGACCTCATCTTTTTGCCTGCGTGTTTTGGCCCCTTGCGAAGTCAACAGACAAAATTATCCCACATCAGGACTTTGATGCAGTGCCCCACTGTTGGGTTATTTAGCAAAACTGTTCCATTTTCCCTGCTCTGTTGCTTCGACGGGGTTATTAAGTTCTACTCCTCGCTTCATTCTCGAGAAAGCAACTCTGGGCCAATTATAAAAAGAGGTTATACTTACTGTCCCTGCTGTATCCAGGATTTCAAGCATACACTGTTGACAGTCTACTTCCACTTGCTGGGGAAAAGAGGGAAGAGAGAGAAACAGTTACAACTAAAGACTGAAATGAGACAGGGGAGAGGAATCTCAGCTTCATTTGTTATTTCTGCAGCAAAGAGCTCTGCGAGCGAGCACCTTCCCAGCAGCACGAGAGGCTCTGCTATCAGAGATCAGCAACACCCCGAGCTGGCACGTAGGGCAGCTCACTTGTGCCACAGGGCCCCTGCTCACACTTGGGTGTAACAAACCTTTCGCTATCTAAGAAGTGCCTCCGATTCCCCATGGGTCATTCTAGGAAAGAGGAATAAATCTAACAGCAGAACTCATAACGGAATTCACGTTCAGTTATCACAGGCACAAAGGCTGCAAGTTTTGTTTTCTGTTTCGGTGTCTTTCATTATGGCAACAATTATGCTAATCTGCAAAACAATGGGTTCCTTGACATCAACCCCAGAGAAGAAAGCAGCACTGTTGGTAGAGCTGCACAACACCAGGGGCAGGGATCCTGACAAGGACTTCTGCTCAGCAGTTACAGCCCTGTGTGCAAAACAGCCGTGGAGACTTTGTATGTGCCTTCAAACAAAGCAGAATTACACCACTTCTAAGAGAAAGCAACAAAGCCATAGGAGATCTAAAACAAGAGCTGCAAGTTGCGTGGAGCAACAGAGGTTAAATTCTCCTGTTAAACAGAAGTAAGAACAGTCTAATTAACAGCATCATTGGCCCTATTATTCCCCGATAATTCAGCTTTACAGTGGCCGATGCCATTGGGTTGGCCAGGAGCTACAAGCTAGTGAAGTACTCTGCAAAGCCAAAGGAAACTATCTGCAGGAGACCTGTGGTTTTACAGATCCACGATGCTCTCAGACACACGCCTGGCTCAGTCTGATAGGCCTTCGTGGCATTATTAATAAGCAGCAAGCCCTGTGAGACTTGAAAGGAAGAGAAACGCTGCTACTTTACCTTTCTGTATGAATCTTCTATTGTTGGGTCATATTTTTCAACAAAAATTCCCTGAACAAACTGTACAGTCTGGGGAGAAAGGAGAGGGGAAAAAAAATCAGGTAAGCAAACGGGCTGTGACAGTTAACACTTGACCAAGGAGCACTTCACCAACAAGGAGCAGCACCCAACTGTTCAACAATGCTGAGAAAATTCAGGTGGGGAGAAATTTTTTTTCTATAAATTACACAATTTTTTACATAAATTAACACAACTTTTAAGTAAAATCCGTGTGGTCTGTCATTTCCTGAGCCACTTCAGGACTGCTGGCTCGTTTTTCATAAAGGATGAGGTCCCCCAAAGGCCTTTCTTTTAGTGCCTGTGACCTCAGAAGAATAAAAAGCACCAAATATGGGAAATGTGAAACTCGGTCAGAGGAACTGGCAACGTGTTCGCTGTGGAAATCCCACATCTCAGTGAAGTCAGAGTCACAGCAGAGGTACTCGGCATTACAGGCAGAGCACAGACACGCTTCCATCCAGTGAGTCTCCAGACACTGGATTTGTATTAAATCACGACAGGAGGAGGCTTCATTCACACCAATGGGGAAGTATTTCTTCCCCACATGATTATTCAGAGCAAATCTGGTCTAAACATTTCCCCTCACGCTGCCATTCAGATGTGGCCCATCGCTGGGCACTCAGGCTCTGTACGTGCTGCACTCTGACTCCCATTGCTCCCCAGTTTTCCTGGTCCCCTGGAAGGCAGAGAGGTTTCTGCAGACCTTTCAGTTTGCTTAAGTTGCTGTGGAAGAACAGAGTCTACCAAAAGCTTTTACTCCTCCATCTTGCAAGGATTAGGATGGGATCTCTGAAAGAGGACGTCAAATTTGAGTCATAACTGAATAACCTTCCCCTCCATCCTTCTGGATTCCGAGGGTGATCTGAGAGCCCACAGAAGCCTGTCCCAGCACAAGTCTGGAAAGGAGCAGGGCTCTCTGCTGTGAGTCAGCTGCTGTCACCCTCCCTGACAAGGAGCAGGGTGTGTTTCCCTCCCAGATAACCTCACACTTGACCGGTTCTTGGTCGTCCTGGCTGGGGTGAGCTGCTTGGCTGATCTGTGATAAACAGGTGACAGAAATCTGTCTTACAAAGCTTTACTATCAGCTCTGCTATGTAAACCTCTCATGAGGAACAACACGAGCACTTAAGGAGTGCAAAGTGCCATCAGCTGCAGCATGGGCTGGGTGCTGTGTATCCACGTTACACACCTGCAGGCAGCAAGCACGAAACGCTGACTGTGCCAGCAATGAATCATCACTCATTTCTTCTCAAAAAAATAAATAAAATAAAATTCACAGATCCTCCAGCAGCGTAGCAAAAGCAACCTGGGTGTCACTGAGTGCAGGTGAGCAGCAGCACAAACATCCCAGCACACCCAGTGAGCAGCATGTGGCAGTGCCAGAACCATTCCCAGCCACTCACCAAGGCGGACTTGCCCACACCTCCGGAGCCAAGGACCACTAGCTTGTACTCACGCATGGTGCGGGCTGCTCAGGGACCGGCGACCTGCAAGGCAAGAGGAGAGCAACATCACCAGAGCACCCCACACACACCTCCAGGACACTTCTCAAAGGAGCAACGTGCTGCTGCTCTCCAGTTGTGTTGAGAATGGGAATCTCAGTGAAGACTTTCCTTGTCCACCCGGATGCTGAAATTTACATGGCCTCTGACAACAGCCCCAGCTCACACCACGCAGAGCAATAACCATCAAAGCACAGATCCACCCTCCTACATGTTCCAATGTCCACATGCACCAACTACACACAATCTCACACTCCCGTAGCGAACCCGACAACTCAGTGCTTCCTTTCACTTTGTCACGGAGCATTTTAATTATGGCAAGCTTTGCCTTGAACTCACTGCCTCCTGGGTTTGGGGTGCCCAGGCTGGACCTGCTGGCCTTCTGCTGTTGGGAAATGATGAGGATAAACACAACCACAGCACAAACACTGTGTGCGCAGTCACGAGCCCCCTCCCCGCTGCATCACCTTCCCTCTGTGTCCTCAGTGTTTTACAGCCATGAGGACGAGACAACGAGGCTGGTGAGAGGTGAGCAGGGGCTCAGCCCCCAGGGAAGGACGTGGGGCAGCAGTTCTCCCCAGGAAGGTCAGCCCGACCCCGCAGCTGCCAAGCGCTCGCTGCTCACCCAGCCAGGGCTGTGCCTTTTTAAGGAAATCTTCCAGCTCCCTGAGCTCGCTGCACTGCACAAGAAAACCTCTCATTCTCCTCGAGATTCCCCGACAAATAAGGCAAGTGACAAAGCTGGCAATAAACATTTTACGCTCTGTTTACATTTGGAGGCAGGCTGGGCTGTCCCGGTCGGGGCATCAGGCAAACAATGACCTCAGCTGCCAGTTATCCTCTCCTCCTTCCCAAGTAAGGGTTCGGAAACACGAACGCTATGAGCCCGGGGAAGTTTCATTTCTCAAAGGCATTGCAAGCCAATGTTGCCACGGGATTTACAGCTGCACCGGATTGGCTACAAATAAAAAGGTGTTCCTCGTAGTTTGATGCAGAAACGCATCGCCTTGTGCACTAACAGCTGCCCGTGAAGAACCAGGGTCGTGGTTTCAATCTTGCTGCTGCCTCCTGCAGCCAGGCTGCCACGAGCCCAAGCTCACTGCAGCAGCAGAGCAGACACCATGCTCCCCTCCACGCTGAGGCTCTCACCCCAGCAGCTGCTCCCCAGCCTTACACGGAGAGCAGAGCCAAAGCAGCACCCAGAGCTTGAAGAACCTCAGGGCCGTTTTTCTTCATCTCTCGAAGCTGTGGTTGCTTAATTTCATAAAAATTGTGAAACGGAGTCAAATTGAAAGGGGTTTTCCAGAGTGACAGCTTCAAATATCTGAAAACAGCGCAAGCAATGTCTACGCACTGGAGTACACTGACAACATTTTAGGATAAGATTCTGGCAGCCGTAAGCTTTTCTGCTCGAAACCTTCCTGGAGAAGTAACATTCACTTCCTTTTATTTCTAAAATCATGGTTTTGGTCAGGAAGGAGAGGGGAATTCCAATCAGCAACACTTTTTCTCTGAACAATCCTTAGAAATTCCGAGGGGGTGACTATTCTATAAACCATCAATGCAACCTATTGATCCCCTCTCTGTGCATCTTTCAAGGTTCCACGGAATGCTCCACCCAAGAAAGCCCTGAAAGTAAATCACGCTACGGGTTAAATATAGCTGTGAACTCTTTCACTTCTTATTTATAGTAAAAATACTTGTGGGAAAGTTTCAGCCGGCAGTAGTACAAGACCGACTTCTCATTTCTTCCCTGCAGTATTTGCTGATTTTTTTTTTTTTCAAGTGCAACAGGAAACCAAGATCCTGAATCGCATGAGCCTTGTTACTGCAGATCCCACATGCCTTAATTACCTTGCTGCTCCTTCACGAGTTTGTTAATGTTACCTGTTTGTATAGCACAAATGCAGTGCTCCAGAAATTACCACGTTCCATCCCAACCAACTTTTCGTTTGGAGAACTGCACGTGCCCACCTCGATGCAGGGAGACACGGAGCATTCATTCCCACCCAGAGCACCGTGCAGCGCAGGAGCGTGCTCTGAAGCAACAGCTGCACTGCAAAGCAGCATGAGATGATGGGCGTTCAGCGCTTCTTTCGATATGAGAGAAGCCTGCGATCACCACGAAGCGTACAAGTTTCCTGTTCCAAGCAACCCTCACGTGGTGCTCACCACGAGAACAGCCACCCACATGCAAATGTAACCGTCCCTACATCACACAAAGGCTGATCACCAGCTCTCGAGTGCCATGTATCTGCAGCTGGTTGGATGCTCTGAGCGATCCCATCACAGAACCGTTGGGGCCGCGCTGTTGGTGCCGCCTCTTTCACAACCAGAAGAAAAAACAACCAGACCGCATCCATAGGTTCACGCTTTGTAACGGTGGATGACATGGGGAAGGAGTGCAGAACTTCGGAGCTGCTTTCCCCCACTGCAGAAACAAGGCTCAGGCGGCTTTTGACTTTACCAGTTGTCAAATTAAATATTAAAAACTCATACCTTGGCATAAAAGATCTCTCATCAGTGTTAACAGCACTACTGAAGGGTTTTCCAGGCTCCCTACGAGGGACTGAAAGAGAAATAAACAAAAATTAATTCTTCAGAATATACTTTTCAGCCAGTAATGTTTGTAAGCATCAAATCCGCTCTTCAGAGCCTGATGCCGGCACACGCCCGCGAAAGGAGGGAGATTTGGGTGAGATGTCGTGTGGAAATCCTTGGCCCGGAGGCGGAGAGGCCCTGGCGCTGCATGGCACAGGAAGCTGAGGGCCTGCTTTTGTAAGAGGGCTTTCCAGCAGCTCTGCACCCAACGCTGCAGAGCCACAGCCACCATGAAGCCACGGAAATCAAAATGCTGCAGAAACAGGTAAGGAAGTCATCGAGATCTCTGCTAAATGTTCTTCCAAAGGCAATGGGAAGCGAGCCCACGGCAAAGGAATTCTTGCTGAAAGCATTTGTGTGGATCTGACTTATACACACCTGGGAATAGGGAATTTCAATGCAAGTGTTGGCCCAGGCTCAGCTGCAGGACCAAGGGCAGGTGACAACGCGGGCACGCAGACTGCACTGCACTGCAGTGCACAGCCCGTGTTCACAAGAACCACAAAAAAAAGGGTGCCAGTGCCCTGCCCCACGCGCCCAGGGGCGGCCACGCACGGGGTTATTTTTACCCTGGCAGCTCAGCACTGAATCACGGCTACTATAAACAAACCTGTTTAATTTTGAGCTTCTAAGTGCTCCTCGTGCCAGCTTTTTCAATTACTACGAACTAGGCCATGAAAAGGTCGTTGTTTTTTGTGGGTTTTGGAGATTGCTCAATGCTCCACCAAAACCCCTACTTTAATCACAGCCACGTTTGCAAAACAAACTCTAACCCATCATAGCAAGGACCAGACCCAGGGCACAGGCAGCACAAGGGGCAGGACACGATACGCAGCCCCACTCCCAACAGGGGCCCGCTGCACACCGTGTTCTGAGAGATTTAATTACTCAATGAGGACGAAAGTCCATTAAATACTTCCCCAATATTAATCAGAGCTGTCAGCAATTACGCTGTGACGACAGGTCAGGAAACACGATGGGAAGAGGGATGGTGGATGGCAAGCAGAGGGTGCTTGTCTAAAAGTCACCCAATTAATTAGCAAATGGTTCTCCCAAGAAGAAGCGAGCCCAACGCCGGCCTGGACTTACCCTGTCCTCAGCAAGGCGGTACTGCCAGCAGTGCCACCGGGGCCGTGCTCATCTCCCTGCCCCGGGTGCAGAGCAACTGCCCCCGCAGTGCTGAGGCTGTCAGCATCAGGAAACCAGGGGGCAGGCAGGGCTGGGAGCAGGCAGCTCCACGGGACTTCCACCTACACATCAGCAAGCTTCCTTCCACGCAATCTGCAGCGTATGACTTCACTTTATTGCTCGTTATCAGCGCAGGATCCAACGCTCGGGTAAACGTATCTGACAGACTAACGTTACACAGCCCAGCCGGGGGGTTATTTCAGACGCTGTGGCAAGAATCTCACACCTCTTTTCATGAATTTAAACAGGAAGAACATTTGCAGTTCCACCGACTGCTGTCAGCATCAAACTAGCAGCGTGAGCAGCACGCAGCCAGCTGCACCGCAGCAGCTCCCTCAGTGGCTTCTGTCTTCCTAAATGTAACATGGGCCGAGACTGAGCTTATTTCTGTTCAAAACAAGGGACCCATTGCCATCCCAGGCAGGAACTTGCCGAATTAACCTATCTGTACTTTGCTAACGTTGCTGGCAGAGAGCGGGGCACGCGGGACAGTCAGCACACGATGGAGGTCTATGCACATCCAAGGACCAAAACCAGCCACAAAAATGACACGTGGGTCTGTGCAACAACAACTGGGAACTGAGCCCAGACCTGAGCCAGTCCCGTGCTGGAAAGCAGTTTAATGAAGTATCAATTGATGAGCAGAGAGCGGAAAAGTGTTTCAATATCCTGGTGTTTCTGAAAGGGAACTTCCACCAAGAATTCAGAACCTCGCTCAAGAGAAGGCAGCAGCTCCCCAGTGCCACACCTTGCCCAGCTGAGAGGCGATCACCATTCAACAGTTTAAGGCTGAACAGACACACATGGGGTTTGGAGACTGAGGTGAAACAAAAGCAACAGCCGACAACCCATGGGCAGGAGTGTGTGAGGAGCAAAGCTACCAGCGAGCCAAGCGGCCTTAAAGAACGCAGAAGAAAATCCTGCTGCCCCGAGAAGGTCCTGGCAGCGTGCAGCTGGGGATGGGAGCGTGCCCCCCCCACCTCACACACATCCATTCTTAAAAACCAAAGTCCTGACCGTGTGCTGTTCCTGAGCCACGGCCAAAAGGCCACGTTCTGCACAACATAACATCTCCCACAGGGTGCTGCGAACATCACCGAGTCAGGCCCAGTGCTACCAAAGCTGAGGCCGAGTCAGGTCCTCCAGCAGCGCAGCCCTGGCTCGGAGCGCAACCCCCGGCCTGCGGTGCGAGAACGGCCTTCTGTGAGCAAACACCTCGAGATGGAGCTCCCTCAAACCGGGCCCTTCCTGCAGCCGGCTTCGCGCTGAACTCGCACTTTTAAACACCACGATGTTTACTCCCATGGCAGCGACGGCCCGCTTACTCATTCTGAATTGCTTTGCCATTGAAGCGCCCCGGGCAGCCGAGGCCCGCCGTACTCAGGCGGCTAATTGATGTTTTGTCCTGTTGGTCTGCGTGTGCAGAAAGTTGCTGGGGACGATGCCAAGCAGACAAAGGCCGCGGAAGGGAAGGCAGCAGCGCAGCTCGGAGGCCGACACACACTGCTACTCCTCTTTCCCAGAAGGAAAATCTGTTTTTTTGCCCTTCCCCACCAGTAAAACACCCAAACGCAAAGGGGCATTGCGTACAGAGTCCGTTCACGGGCCTTCCTCCCATCCACTGTCCCCCACCTCCACCGCTCGCTTGGTGAATTTCTTTTTTTCCCCTCATTTTCTCCAGTGGAAAAAAGAAAAAAAAAAAAAAACGCTCTGACCTTTTTAACACCGATTAAATGCCAGACAGAAGCTAGGAGGCTCAATCGTGGCAAAACCCTGACCGTATTATACTTGGGAAGAATAATCTGTTGTGCTGATAGTAGCCTGGCAACGTCCTTAACCATGTTCTTCCTGGTTTATACAATTAGAGTAAATAAGTGCCACGAGGTAGGCCGACTGTCACCGCCGCTTTAAGTAATCACCATTTCAGCAGTAATATTGGGCAGGTACAGGCAAACTGCTGCCTTCTTTCTGTCCAAAATCAGCACTGTGCCCTGGGGGGGGGGGGGTTGCAATGGTGGCTCTGGCGGTGCCCACCGAGCACGCGGCCAATGAGCGCTGCACTGCTTGGCAGCTCGGTGCCATGCTCCGCACGGAGCACCCCGGTAATGAGCACCCAAGTGATGTTAATGCGTTTTATCAGCACCAAGCAGGAGAGCCCCTCTCGAAACGTTTCATGGCCAATTTTCCGGCTCAGTGGGAAGGCGGATAGCAGCGAGTTGGATGTACTGAATTAACTTGAAGACAGAAAAAGGTTTTTTTTTTTTTTTTTTGTAATAAAATGAGGTTATTCAGCATGCCACTGAATCCCTCAGTAGTTGCTCAGTCCTGTAAGGCTGCATCCTGGAGCCTGGGGACAGAGAGGGGCAGAACAGAGAGAAATTCTCTTCTGTGCAAAGATTTGAACAGAAGGAAGATGCAGAACGTTATTAGCAGCTCAGCGCTGGCACCTGAAGGCATCAGGGCCCGGAGCTGAGAGCTGCACGGGACAGCTCAAGGTTTTAAATCCTCCCGAGCCTGCAAGGCTTGAAAGAACAAAACAACCAAGGCAGTTCCTCCCAGAATTTCCTGCATGGAAAATAAGAGTGACACTCCCCCCTGAAGGACACCGCTCTGATGGATTGAGGCATTTTTATACGAGCCATTTCTGTATTGACGGGTGAAGCTCGACGGCAACCAAAATACGTTATGATACAGCTGTCTGTAAAAATAATAATAATAATAAAAGGCAATAAAATAGAAACCAACAGCCCGGGCAGTTGGGCTCCTGCCCCAGAAGCAGCGATGCTGTTCTCCAGCTCTGAGTGCTGGGCAGGAGCTGTGCTGCAGCGTTGGGCAGCAGCAGGCGGGCACTGGCCAGCTCCTCCCTCTGCCCCATGGGCGCTCCAC
Organism: Numida meleagris; assembly: GCF_002078875.1. Taxonomy (NCBI): domain Eukaryota; kingdom Metazoa; phylum Chordata; class Aves; order Galliformes; family Numididae; genus Numida; species Numida meleagris. Next base: position 3,392,619 of record NC_034433.1, on the reverse strand, counting down.
TGTGAAACGATAAGACATAAGGCAATAGGAAAAACATTCTCTCCCACATTAATGCGTAAATTTATGAAGCATATGGCCTGGAGACAGTCAGTTCCGTACTCTGATCCTGACCCTAGAACGTACCACACTTAATTTGAATATTAATTGCCATTATCTGCCACTTCTGCACTTTCCATTTTGCTCAAGACACCTTTGCAGCAAAGCCAACCCCCACACTCAACTCTTTTTTTTTTTTTTCCCTGAGAAACTCATGCAAAATCAACCATACAAAAGCAGGGACCCTGCTGACTTCAAAAGCTATTTAGCAGTGTTTGTTGGGGTTTTAAAACATTTCCCTGTACAGAAGCAGTTCGTACGAACTCAGCACAAAAATGACAACAGAAAAAAAAAAAAAAAAAGAAGTTTCAGCCTCTCCTTTCTGCAGACTGGGCTTTGCTGAGCTGCAACGCAGGGTCCCCAGCACTGAGCTGCATTGCACTGCTCTGCACTGTGTGCTCCGCCGCCTGCAGGGCGCTGAGATCGAAGAGTAAAGGAGAAGACACTGAGGGAAGTACCCGGGGCACTGAAACAGCTGCCTGATCCTTTTAAAGGAGGTGCCTGAAAAAGCTGCATTCTTATCTCAGCACCTTCCAGTGATCGATCTGCCCGTGAACGCCTTCATCAACAGATCCAAGGCCAGAAAGTCGCACTGATTACAGTATTATTACACGTCATCGGATGAATTAAAAGCCCTAACTGCATGAATATTTCATGAGAAAGGCTGCTGGGAACGGCTTCAGCCTGTAACTTTAATCTGAATGTTATTTTCATCTGCAATTAGCGTTATAACCCATAGCCAACATCTGGCCACGTTTATGTCCTCTTCACCTGTTTTCATCCCGTAAATCCTTTCGGATCTGTGCTCTTCAGCCCAGTGCCCGTATGGGAAGGGTGTGCTGGAATGGGACCGCTTGCGCAAAACAGCTGCACCAGAAATAACCTCACCCAGTGAACTACGATTTACTTCAAGCTATCATGCGGTAGGTGGCATATAAAAAGATATTATCCTGCATGTCAGCTGTGGGTAATGAAAGTTTTTCACTTCCCAGCAGCCCCTCCCTACAACTTCAAGTTTATTTGCATTGGAGGAAAGGATATGACATGAGAAGCAACATAAAAGGCAGTGCAACCAATACATCCAGCCCAGCTGCCCTTCCCACATGCCTGGCGTGTCCCAGCTTTCGGGTCTATTTCCAATGGATGTGTTCGGGGCGATGTTCAGCTCCATACTGCTCACCCCTGGGATGGAAGCCATCGGCGCTGTGAGCACAGCATGCACATCTCCTGGCACAGACTGCACTGCTAACCGAAGCGTGTTCCCAGCACTAGAACACTCCCAAAGACAACTTTGGACCCAGCAAAGCACCCAATGCTCTGAATCTGCTTCAGCCACAATGCGGCTGCGGAGACGCTCAAGCCTCCGTTTCAGCGCCCAGGTGGACTTAAACCCTTTCCATCTTATCAATATTCAAAATAAGTAACTGCCCGGGGTGACTCAGAGCACCTGCCCAGCGCAGTGCCGCCGCCTGGCGCCCGTATTTTCAGCTAAACAAAAGGAAAAGAGGTAGGAAGGACAGGCCCCCGCCAGCAGCCCCGTCCTCCATCCGCAGCACAGCCAGCGCCCTCACAAACCCCGCGCAGGCTGAGACCTTCCCCCGTAGAAAGGGCTTTGCTCCTCAGAGGTACACAGACAAACAGCCCTTTCCAAAACACACCGAGGTCTGCTTGTGTCGGCGTTTCTCAACCCGAAGAGCTCCACTTCAGCCAGGCTCAGGTGAGGCCACCGCGGCTGCGAGGCAGCGCCCGTTCAGGTACAGCCGGTATTTCCCAACGCCCAGGACCTGCCGGTCCGGGAGCAGAGATCAAAACGCCGTCTGCACGCGGCCACGCTCCCATCCACGCACATCTCTCCTGCTGCTCCACGCTGAGGAGGAGCACGTCGTCGTCGCGGTGCCCTGTGACCGCTGCAGAGCAGGCAGAAACAGCACGGCTCGCTTTCAGTCCCACCTGCAATTAGACGCGCTGCCTGCCGCGCTGCTCCGAGCATCACCTGCAAACACAAGAGTTCTGAAATCCACAGGGATTGCTGATCAAAACTAAGCCACGTCTCTGGCATCCTGTTTTCTTTCCCACGCACACCTCAACGCACCTTCCCACAGCAGATGAGCGCTGTGTAAGGTTAAGCACCATTTCTGATCAGGAATGCAGCGCTCTGTCACTGCCTCCTCTCCGAGCATCGCCCGTCTTCCCACAGCCTCCATCACTGCACTACCATCACACGGACTACCTAATTCGACTTTAATTACTGCAGTGTTTGCAAGGGGAGATGCGATCTCTCAGCAATCAGTTTCTGTCCTGTCCAGAGCTCTGGAGATAACGTTGCTCTGCACGGGGCCCGGAGGAGCAGCAGCACCAGCAGGTCCAGCACCACCGTGGTGGGCAACCACATGGCCTCTATGAAACACAGCTAAGGATTTCCTCCCACAGTTCTTCATTTAACAGACGGGGATTTTCTTTCCCCACTGTAACATCAGCGAGTGCTGGAGACACGGGTGGCACTGGCTGGGCTCCTGGCTGCTCCTTGCTTCCAAGTGCTGCTGACAGCTCCACGCTAGGGATTCAAGGATGGGAAAGTAAAGGAGTTAAATCCACAACTTGCCTAAGAGCTCTGATCTTACTGTACGGCCGCAGAGGGTGAAAATATCATCTGCTGCTGCTTCCAACTGCAGAGCTTTAAAAGTAAAACATAAATTAAGAAAAAAGGCCAGCATTCTGGGAAGTGTTTTACCCGTAAAAATGGTCTCTCTCCTATTGGACTAAGCCACGTACCACTTGTACACACAGGACTGAAATGAATCCATCCTTGCAAGTTCTCGCCCATTTTCATGAACCGAAAGAGACTGAACTTGATGCTATTTGCAGCAGGAGCAGCGGGCAGCGTGCCGTGCCTGCAGACCAGTGAGTGACAGCACAGCTTGCCCTGCCGCGCTCCCGCTCCAACCCGCAGCTCTGCAAAGAGCTCCGTCCTCCCGTCACCTTCCTGCCCCACACAACCCGAGGAGAAACCTGCCGGCCAGGCGGGCGCTGCAGGACGTTAGCCCACAGGCAGCACAGGAGCACAACGATGCCAGGCCCTGGCTGCCACCACGCTTTGGGACGGCAGCAACAAACCCCGACAGCCACACGTCCCAGCAGCCGAGCGACGCCAGCTTTGCTTTCTGACTTTCTGCCACCCTCACCTGTCTCGGCCACGAGGCGCACACGACCTCAAGTTTTGCAAAGCGCAACACAAACGCATGAGTAAAATCCGAGCCTGGGATGTGTGAGCACCCCATGAGAAGCTGCTTTCATTTCAGCTCTGCTAAATAACCCCTCATCTCATAAACACAAGAAACATTTCCACTAGGGTAGGAAAAGAAAAAAAAAAAAAAAACAAGAAGCCAGTGAGCTGAGCGTAGCTACCGACGTTGTGAACACACACACAACCGCAGCGGAATCGTTAACGCTGCTACAGAGCAAACAGCGCGGCCTTTAATCTGTGCAAAAGGGGAATCAATAACTGCAGCAGAGCTCAGCGCAGCGCGAATCCCGGCTGCGCTCTGACCCCACGCCCACCGACTTCTCTTCAAAAGAAAAAGGAAAAAAAAAAACAACAAAAAACCCAAAAACCAATCAGGGCAAAAACGCAACCCAAGCCCAACCCAGCGCTGGGCTGAGTTTGAAACTCAGGCCTCCTTCAAATCTGCAGAACTAAATGCACCCACCCGCGGGAACAGCGTGGTGCTAACGCTCAGCCGGGGCAGCTGAGAGGACAGCAAACCTGGAAAGCAGGAAAGTTCCACGTTCACCCCCTCAGAAGTCCCCATGTGCCACCAACACACTGTGCTCACGCACGGTGCGAGACAGGAAGCATCGCATCAGTACAAACACACTTAGAGCTGCCTGTGCTCAATATTAGGATTCAGCATAAAACTGCTATGTTAGAGCGGGTCCACACGTTGTGCTGCTGCCGTGCAGTTACAGTTCAGTTTCTCTAAGTACAGACGGGCATGAAATGGACCTCAGCTTATGGCTTCCAATATAAACCGTTCCGATAAACGCCGTAAACACGAGTCTCCAAATAAAAGCATTAGCGTGTCAGCGGCATTACACGGCGCAGTTTAGTCCCTGTTTGGCAAAGCTCAAAATCTTCACAAAGCTCCTTACCCCGCAGCCCTCCCAGGGCTCAGCCCATTCCTGGGGCCGCGGAACACGACGGCTACGCTCCTCTCATTGTGTGACGGGGTGAAAACACGGAACCCGCCACCATCGGGGAGCCCCATCCCCACGCCAGCATCACAACCTCCACGGGAACGCGCGGTTGGGCCTCTGGGCCTCAAAAGATCGATGGCCGCGAGGACGAGCGGACCCTTCGATATTTGCGTTTTTAACGTTGATCTTTTCCATAGCAACAGGACGGGAGCATGGCGGCGTAGGGAAGCGGCTACAGCAACGCGGCGTGATGGCAGCGCGCTCGGAGCGCGATTCGGACTCTGGGCACAGCAGCCCACGTCAGTGATGTGAATTAACAGCTCAGAGCGAGGGCCGTGCACAGAACCCCCCCACTGCTGACAGCTCCCGGGACTCATTGCGTGGATTGTTCTGTTCCTCCCCAGCTCCGTCCACGCTGACGGCCTCAGCGATCCCAACCTGCAATGTGCCCACAGCCCCGAGGACCCCGCCAGCACAGGGGGGAACTTACAGCGTGTAGGGGTCGGAAAAAAAGCACCAATAAAACTCAACCAGGGCAGCAGGAGCTCAGCTCCTGGAGAACAGCCTAACTCTTGGCGTAGCTCAGATAACCCAATGCCACCGCTCACACAGAACTACAGAACCAACAGAAACGATGACAAGCGCCGATACAACGCTCCGAAAGCGCTTTCAAATGAAACAACCGCTTTATGGAACGCCGTCGCTGCCGTAAAGCCGAGGGGGCCCTTCCCGCTCGCGGCTCCTCCCGGCGGGGACGGGGCCCGGCGGAGCAGCGGCACCGGCAGCGGAACGGGCGCGGGGCCACCGCGCAGCGCAGCGGCCGAGCCAGGAATTCCCCCGCCGCGGAGCGGGGAGGAAGCGGTGAC
>NC_034433.1:3356756-3386782 GCF_002078875.1 Numida meleagris | reverse complement strand
GCGGGCAGGTGCGGGGCGGGGGGGGACCCGCGGGAATGTCCCGGCCGGGCAGCGCAGGCGGCGGGCGGCGAGCAGATAACGAGCGTTGCGCTATCGGAGGGCGCAGCGGCAGCGCTGGGTGCGGTGTGCTGCAGGCACGGGGCTGGCTGGGGTGGGACGGGAGCGGTGGAGCCAGGGCCTGGAGAGCCCCGGGAGTGCGTGTTCTGGAACGCAGCGCTTCGTAGCGATGACTTCTTTTGGTTTTTCTTTTTAATAACAGAACCGTAAAGAATGAAGAAATGCGATATTGAACTGTGCGCGTAACTCAGCTGTAATAAAGGAGGAGATGAAATGCAGAAAGAGGGAAGCACGTCTGTGACAGTGTCACTTTGGGTTTGTGAGTGGCAGCCCTGCTCAGCCTGCTCCCTTGTCCCTGCAGACGGCCAGCTCAGGGGACGGGGCCCTGCTGGAGCCGTGTGTGCGCCCGCTCAGGGCAGGGCAGGGGCACCAGGTGGCCCCTGAAGGGCCCAAACAATTCTGCCATTCTATTCTATAATCCTCCGCCGAAAGGATCGCAAAATCTCCAGCCCGGAGGTGACCACGGCTCAAAGTCCCACTCCTGTCCTCCGCTTTAATCAAAAGTAAACAGTGCTTCGGCACTGCTCTGTGTAGGAGCAGCGCGGAGAATTTTGCTCGCAGGTGTCATTCGTGGCAGTGACTCCGCTCTAGATGTCCCCGTTTTTTATGGTGTCTGCTCCTCTCGGGTCCGCGGTGCTGGAGGCCAGCGGCTGGGTCACACTCCTCCTGCATGGGGCGAACAGCTTAAGGCTGGATCTAGAAAGCAGGCAGAGAAAGTGTCACGAGAAATGTCCTGCAGGGCGGTGCTCAGAGGTGCATGGGCGCTGCTCGGCTGCACCAGGGGAATGCATTTCACTCACAGATCTCCTCTAAAGCTCAATAAACTTTATCCCCAATGTCAGCACATCTGCAGCTTTTCCCACTCAGCGCTACTGCCTGAGGAATTTTATTCTGTCCTGTACTTGTGCGCTTTTATCTGTTTCGTGGGTTGGGGGTCATCTGAAGTTGCAAAACAGTGAGGGTCCCGGCACGCTCAGGGCCTGATTCAGCAGAACAGAGCGCTTGTTTGAGGTCTGTTCTGGGAAAGGTTGGTTTTCTTCCAAGTTCTCTGCAGGTTTGGATGGAAGCTGATAATATTTGTTGCTGAGTCAGACTTTGCAAGGAGTTGAAATTAAAGCCGGTTGAACGCAGACCTGGTTATGAGAGGATTAGAACAGGAGAAGGAAAGAGCGTTCCTGGATCAGCCACGGTTGTAGAATCACAGAATCATAGAATGGCCTGGGTTGAAAAGGACCTCAAAGATCATCGAGTTTCAACCCCCCTGCTGAGTGCAGGGTCGCCAACCACCAGACCAGGCTGCCCAGAGCCATGTCCAGCCTGGCCTTGAATGCTTCCAGGGATGGGGCATCCACAACCTCCTTGGGCAACCTGTTCTAGTCAGAGGGACTTCTACAGCTCCAGCAGGGACTGCACCCACGTGCTGCTCCCCACAGCCCCTGCTGCCCTTTGCTGGGGCACAGCGGGTTCACCCCACTCTGTTGCTCCTTATCTCCTTATGGCATCAGCAGATCCAAGCTGTCAGCACACCACAGAGCATCCCATGTCCACTGCTACGCACCTCATTTCTCCCGCAGAACATTTCCAGCTCACAACAAATCCTCTCATCCCGGACTTTTCCATACGTTGCCGGAGGCAGGAGGTGTCCCCTGCACCCACTGGCGGTGCCAGCGTCCCACGGCAGCAGAACCCCCCGCTCTCATTGCCCTGCATGGTGGGTGATGGCCAGCACCTGCGGAGGACGTGGCCACACAGCTGCTCCGAGCCCGTCCAGGCCCATGGAAATGAATCATAATGCCTCGGGACTTTTTTTTCCCCCCCAAAAAATAACAATTGTCCAATTGGGCGAATTATCGCAAGTCGAGCTGATGTAAATATCCAGCTAATGCCCGTTTGCTGATTTAATGAAATCCAGAAACAATTTGCAAACACGTAACGAGCCCGGATTCCTGGCGGATAGAATCACGGCACTGCCTCGTGTGTCCCACTCACAGCTCGGAGGGAGCTGAGCAGGGCTGCAGGATCCACGCTGCCCTGAGCCCATGTGGGGGAGCAGAGCTCTCTGGGCCCTCGCCTGTTCTCCCCACGTCCTGCTGGTATCCTGAGCACAGGCTGCCAGTGCCAGGTTTATGCTTCTCCTTCGAGAAAGAGGAGGTATTTTCCTCCAGAAAGGCCGTTACTTTGCATTAATGGTAAAGGAAGCACTGAGCGAGGGGGAGCGCTGAGCACCTGTGCCCGCTCACAGCCCGGGCTGAGAAAAATGTGTTCCACTCCAAAGTGAAGAGCACGGTGTCATTGTGGACAGGAGCAGCACACTGCAGCCAGCCCCAAACTGGCAGCAAAAATGGATCCGTGCTGACATCAGCTGTTGCCTCCTCACCAGATCTCTGTACTGACTCAGAGCTGGAAACAGCCCCAGCAGGGCTGGGTGTTCTGTGAGGTTCTGCACCGGGGCTTTCCCCTTCTGCGTGGCAGGTGGGGGTTGGGGGGGGCCCGGCACGGTGGGACCCCCACATCTCACCCCCAGCACACAGCTGTGCCATGGCCAAGGAGCACAGAGAGTGGCAAACGTCAAAAGTTCATCTTCCACATCTGCTGGTGGCAAGAAGCGCTCATGCCCGCATTGTCAGCTGAAGAGCAGCCTAGCTGCATCCTAGGAACATCTGGAGGGGCTTTGGCTTTCAGCACTTTCCTCTGCTCGCCCTTTGGAAGGAAAAGTGTTTGCATAAATAACAGCAGATGCTTTTTGAAATAGCCCATCTCCCAGCCAGTGTTTGGTAATAGAGAGGAGCAGTGATAGAACAGTTGCAGCCGATGTGGGAAGCGCAGCAGATGGGCGGCACGGAGCTGCAGGCAGCGCGTGCTCTGTGTCGGTGTGCGCGGATGGTGCTGCTCTGTGCTGATGCAAACTGCGACCGTGCTGCTGGGAGGTGCTGGTGGGGCCCCTGGGCTCTTCTCTGCTCAGCATTAACATGCACAGCACTCAGCAGTGACCCGAGCAGCGCAGGGCATGCACCGGGGTTTGTGCCCATAGCATTTGTGTGCTAAGCGATGCCATAACGCTCGTCAGTCTTCAGGGGTAACTGGGGCCAATCCTCAGAGCTCCCATAATATCAGAAAACTCCACCTGGATTGCTAGAGTTACAGAAACCGCAGAGATATCAGCCTGTTCCATCAGCTGTCGCGCTGCCTGCCTGTGTTTGTGGTGCAGTGCTGCACTCCGGGCGGGCCGGTTCTTGCTGACGGCTGCAGGCAGTGGTGCTGCTGCGGGTGCTGTGGGGTGCGGGCAGGGCTCGGGCCCCACCACCAACTCTGTGCCATGGAAGCAGGGACATGTCCTGCTGCCACTCCAGAGGGGGTCTGCCAGCACACGGTGTGGCCCCTGGGGCCCAGTCAGTGCAACATGGGGACGTTGCTGTGCTGGCACTTGGTCACGTCCTGCTGCTCTACCAGGAGCCTTCATCACAAGGAGGTGACCTGGCTTGCCTGCTGGTTTCTTCCACTGAGACTTGATGCAGAACGAGAGTGACTAATACTGCTCCTCTAATTGCTCAGAAATGCCCTCCGTGCGGTTCTTCCAGTGTCACCACCGCTGCTCCGTGCATGGTGACCTGCGCCGTGACCCGTGTGTCAGTGCAGCACCAGCCTCCTGCTGCTGGCACCCGTACAGCACGTCAGCGCCGCGCGGTGCTGGCGGCAGCAGGAGGTCTGGACCCATGGCTCCGTGCGAGGACAAGCACCAGCGGGGCTGTGCAGTTCCAGGAGGGCTGCAGGGATGTTTCCTTGGAGCGTGTGCAGGTGAGCGGTGCCAGCAGCGATCTGCATGGCCGTGCAGCAAGGCGGTGCCGCTCCTCAGACTCACCTCATCCAGGTCCCATGGGTGGTGGCTGCTCCGGGATCTCCTCGCTCGGAGCTGATTCCCCCCTCAGCCCAGAGAAGCGGGCACAGGGCAGCGGCATGTGCCCCCAGGAGCACCCTGAGCAGAGCCTGCACTGGAGCCATCTCCTCCCACCAATGCCCACAGCTGCTTCCCGGTGGCCTCTGATCCGTGTTGCAGAGCTGCTCGTGCTGCTGTTTTCCTCAGGGTTGGAGGAGCAAGGAGCTGGCTGCGGCTCTGTAAGGGCCTCTCAAGCCCAGCCCTGGCCATAGCAGCTCTGATCCACACCTCGCATTGGGTATGAAGGCTGTCAGCTGGGAGAGCAGAGCCGGCAGGCTGAGCGCCAGGAGCGAGGCGCAGCGGGGAGGGGCGGCTCGAGGTGCTCGCTGATGACAGCTGCAGCTGCGCACACTGCAAAGAACCAAATTGGAGCGACCCCTCCGTGCCCGCAGCGTGGGTGCTGGCTGCAGGGTGCTGCGGGTGCAGGGTCACCAGCAGCTCTGGTTAGAACCCGCAGCCCCCTGCTCCCACCACTGAGGTGGGCCATGTGTCAGAGAGGCCTTTCTATTCCCAGAGCCTATTAAAATCTTTGCCCTGGTTAGCCAAGGAGCCTGCGCCGCTGTGGTTTGCCCTCACACTTGTTGTCTGCACGTTTGGTGGCCCCTGGCTGCCCTGGCACAGGATTTCCTCTGCAAATGAAACTCGCAGGAGATGAGGACACCGAGCATCGGCTGGGCTGCAGCGAGTGCACGGAGCCCTGTGAGCGCTGCTTGAGCTTGTTTCCTGCCTGCAGAGCGAACAGAGCTGAGCTCAGCAGCTCCCTCCCACCCGCCCCACACCCGCAGAGCACGGCGGAAGCGGCGATGAGCAGAGGGGATGGGAGCACCACGGCTGCATCTCACTGTCCCCCATCTGCTTCAGCACAAAACGCTGCGGCTGTGCCATGGGTCCCTGCTGAGCGCGCCATCCCAGCACACTGCAGCTCCTTGCCGTGCTGAGGTACTCAGTCTATATTCCCTTCTGCTGGAGAATAAGTGCATCGCCATTCCTCTGGCGCCGGTCTAATTCGTGGGCAAATCCTGATGTATGGTTATGGGGCTCAGACGCTGCGCACTGAGGGCAGTGCTTAAGAATGATGTGCCCACAAATCAGGGCAACGGGTGGGATTGGGGCAGCTGAGCTTTCCACTCCATCGAGGGATCCGCTTGTGTGTTCCGCTGCAAGTAGGCAGCGAAGAAAAATGAAACCCATTTTTTTCTGAGTTAATCACAAAGCAAAGGAGGCCTCGATTCCTGCCACGCATCATGGAAAGGGCTGGGTCCAAACAGAAGCGGATTAAAAATAACGAGGTGCAAGCAGCGCTTCCTTCCTGCAGGTCACAGCTCCGGGCTCTGCCTGCAGCCCCACAGCTGTGCCACAGTATGGGGCAAACCCTGCCCCATCACAGCATGGATTCCGTTCCGGGGGAACTCCACCTGCACAACACTGCAGCTCTAGAACCCAACCCCAGCGTGCTGCACCCACATCAGTCTCAAGTAAATCCTTTTAAGCCATCGAGGCCACTCTGGGCTTACCCAGAATGAAGTGGCCGTGCTATAAATAACACCTTGCTTTGATTAGAGAGCCAAAGGCAGGAAAACAGCGCTTACAAACCAACCATGCAGGGGAAATGTAACCTCCCCCCCCCGAGTAGTTACGCCGTTGCTGCATCGGCCCATGAGTGCCGCTCAGAGCTGAGTCACGTTTCGTAACTAATCTGCACAGAGGCATTGCCCATTGCAGAGCACTCACCTGCACAGAGGGGCACAGACCATGCTGTAGGACTGTGAGGCCCAAACCAGCCCAGTGGGGTGGAGGGGAAGGTGAAATTTGGTCAGTCATGGGGAGCTGGGGAGGCTGAGAGCAACTGAACCGCAACCAGAGCGATGGAGCCAAGCACGGCTGTGCAGAGGGCGGCAGTGGGGTTTTAAATGACAACAAATGACCCTGCCTTGAGCTTCACGTTGGATCGAAGAGGCTGTCTTCAGTCTTTTGTCTGAATTTTGGGACGTCGCTCAGGGAGCAGGAAGGCAGCTTGCACTGCTCAACAGTGAGCAGTGCCTTGCAGAGCCCTGTCTGATCCACGCATGCAGCGCTTTGCTGGGGGGCCTCCTGCAGCACCTGCATTCTCAATGAGCACCTCAATAACATCCATACTCATCCAGGACAGCTGCAGACAGAGCTGTGGTCAAAACTAAGCAGCATTCAGGGACCCTGTCTTCAGCACAGTTTGTTACTGCAGTTAGTGTTCGGGCTGCACATTTAGGGCAGGGTCAGCTTAGCATTTCCTTCAGGTTTTCCCATAAGTGAGAAATACTGACAGTGTTTCTACTGTAAGTGCACTCTACCTGCAAAGGCACAGGTGGAACAGCACGCTCCTGGCTGGGACATTCCAGCTGTGCTGGGGAGCAAGGTGCCCAGCTCCCAGAGATCCCAGGAAGGTCACAATCCCATCCTCTCCTGAAGGGCAGGGACGCCGAGGCACGGAGCAGTGACGTGATCTGTCCTCGGTCACCAATGCCAGAATCTCATTCTGGCTCGTTATTCTCCAGACCACAATTGCTCTCTGTTAAGCCAGATGTCACCCCGCTTCACATTCACATCCTCTCGCTGCTTTGCCTTCGCTTCCTTTAAGGACAAGGAGACCAGGAGGGACAGCAGTCCCCAGGCCCTCCACGTCCCCAGCCCATTATGGCTGCGGGCAGAGGACACAGGCGAGGTTGTGTCACAGCCATGCTCCCCTGGCATGTGCTCCTGGGTCCGACCACCAGAACCACCCCAGGGCTGTGCCTCGGCTGGCTCCACGCTTCCAACAGGGCACTGGAAAGAGACAAACTGGAGGCAAAACTGAGACAAGAAGAAAGAGGGCGGGGAGTTACATCGCATTTGATGAAAAGGGAAAGCAGCCAAGAAGGGAAAGAGAACCATGAGCAGCACAAGGGGCTCCGGGGCACAGCAGGACCGAGCCCAGCGCCGAGCAGTGCTGCTGGCTGCCCTGCAGTGTTGCATGGCCCTGCCAGGACAAAGCAGCTGTTGCTATTGTTGTCACATGATAAGATCATCGTCGTGGGATTTTTTTTTTTCTTGCATGTGATTGTCACTTAGAAATACTTGTTTTTCTATAAAATCTCTTCTCTCCTCCACCCTCAGTATGAAAAGCGAATCTGTGCTCAGAGTCGCAGCTGAGATTGCAGATAGACCATTCCCTTCCTGATCCTTATCTCACCAGGATGTAGGAGGGTCCTCGGGGAATAGCTGGAAGCCTTTCGCTGGAGCCATCCAAGAAACAAGCGCTGACTGCAGCCTTTAAATGGCAAATCCATCCAGCGCTGGGACCAGGCTCCGAGTTTAACCCCATCGCACTGCAACATCCCCGAGCTCTGCTGCACCGGAGCCATCCCAGCACCCAGCATGGGCCCTGGGCACCACTCAGAGCTCTGCAGGCCCCAGCTAAATAGCAGGATCTAAAAATACACCTCTGAATCCTAATCTCAAACAAAGCCTTAGATTGCTGGCTCACAAACCTACTCCAGCTGCTTTCTGTGCAGCAGCAAAGCCAGGGCTGAGGTTCTTCAGGGCTCCGCAGGAGATCATCCTGCACCAGGGCTGTGGGATGGTGGGGGAACAAGGAGGGGATCCTGTGCAGCCAAACCCAATGTTGCTTGCACAAAGCTGCTCCTGCTGCCAGTTTCATCAGTGCAAGAAGGCTGCATCAGATCACAACTACTTTTATGAAACACAACACACTGTATTTGGCAGCAAAGGGGTCCAAACACTCCAACCACACCGATACAACCAGCAGAAGGACAACGTGCCATGGCACATCTCTGTACGTACACACACTGTGAGCACAGAGCTCAGTGCCTGTGCTGCCCCACACAGCCCAGCCCTGGGCCGCAGTGCTCATCTCCCCAGCGCTGGAGGGGCTGCAGCCACCTGGCACCCTGCAGGCGTAGTGCTCAGGGCAGGAAACAGATGCTGCTGCTGCAGGAAGCATCTGAAAATGAGCGTGCCCTGCGCCTTCCCAACAGAAACAGGGATGTGTGGGGCGGAAGCGGCCCAGTTCGGCCTCAGTTGGGGCAGGTGCAGTTCAGACAGGTTTGGCAGCGCTGCCATTGGGGATGGGAAACCCCAGTGCTGTGCAACACCACTGCTGAAAGGTGCCACGCTGCTGCCATCCCATGGTGCGACTGTAGGGAGCACAACGGCTCGCTCCTCCTCCACAGCATCTGCACGAGGCTCCTGTGCAGCATGCCCTCGGTCTCCAGGTGAGGTGATGGAGCATTTCTCACAGCCACACAGGTAGCATGAGTGGCTTAAAGCAAACCTTTTGCCTTAGTCCCACACAGCACCAAGTGTTTTCTTGGCTGTTTGCAGCAGACACCAGAGGAAGGTGGCCCTGCTAAGGCCCCTACAGTTCGGGCAGCAGAGGACACAAGGAGGAGCTCAGCCACAGAGGTGACGCAGCGCAGGAGGCAGCAGCTTGTACCCAAGCACCACCAGGACGTGGCTGTGCCCTGCTCACAGCTGCACAGCACCAGCTGCTTGGAGAAGCAATCCAGGCTGCAAACCCAGCACGTGCCTCTGGGAGCATTCATCTGCTGCACCCTTGGGTGTCAGCTCCTGCTAGAAAACCAGCACCGAGTTCATGTGCACACTGGGACTGCCCCAGACAGGTTCTTCTTCACACTTTCGCCAGCAGTAATGGCAATAAAACACCATCCATTTGGGGAGCACGAGGTACTTACATGCGTTTCAAGGAAGCAGCTTTGGCCAATCCACCTCACAGAAGAGAAAGAAGAAGTCTCCTTTATTTCTGGCTCTGCCTTCTGCAGATTTCACTTCCCCAGCTCTGCCAGAGATGGGTGGCAGAGATAGGGATGCTGTCGCTGGAGGCGGTGCTTCCCCCTTTGCACAAGGCTCTGTTCCACACACACAGCCCCGTGCCGCCCACTCCCTGATGCTTGTTCTGTGTTCCATAAGCTAACCCCAGCCTTGCTGTCCCCTTTGATTCTACAAGGAGGTCTTTTGGCACCCACCACCTGGGGGCAAGGGGGTAACAATTAGGTTGTCTCGGTGGCCCCATGGGCTTCCACTGGAACTGAGGGCTCCTACTGAAAACATCATCACTGTCTCTATGGTAATGCCACACCAAGGAAGGTCTGGAATGCAGCAAAGCACCTCACCAGGGTCCCCTGAGCTGCATCATTTCCTATAGTGACTGCAGAGATATTATCTGCATTGATAGCAGCAGCACTGTACAGTCAGTTCTGGGTGCAGATCTCTCACTTCTGAAATAGCCTTATCTGCTTCCTTCTCCTGGCCACATTTGGTTTTCGGTTGCTGGTGAGCAGTCCTGGGAGAGCCTTTCGTTTTCTCCTTTTTCCACTTCAAAACATCTTCCCAAAGAACTTGAAAGCTGCTGGGATCCTGAAGGGCTGCAGTGGGCTTCAGATGCGTCCAAAAGAAAGAACGTTTCCTGGATGCTGAGACATCTGCGCCCCATGGAAGGGCAACAGCTGGTTTGCTGCTGAGCAACGAGGATGTGAAATTCTGGAGGAGGTTCACACGCCGGGGAGGCACAGAGACAGCCCACAGCAGCACCGCGGGTGCCACAGAGACCATCAGTGCCCATGTACCCACTGGGCAGCCCGTGCCCAGCCAGCAGCCGCCCCACAGATGCGCCCTCCAACACCAGCTGGGCGCCGGGCAGCACAGACGCGATCTACATCGGCGCCGAGTGCCTGGTGGCTCTGCTCGCTGCCCTGGGAAACATCCTGGTGGTCTGGGTGGTGAAGCTGAACGCAGCCTTCCACAACACTACCATGTACTTCATCGTCTCCCTGGCGCTGGCCGACGTCGCGGTGGGGGTGTTCGTCATCCCGCTGGCCGTGTTGGTCAGCCTGAAGGTCAGCATCCCCTTCCATCTCTGCCTCTTCCTCTGCTGCCTCATGGTGGTCTTCACCCAAGCCTCCATCCTCTCCCTGCTGGCCATCGCCATCGACCGCTACCTGCGCGTGAAGCTGCCTATCAGGTGAGCACATGGTTCTGTTCTCCAGGCGATGGGTTGCCGTGCAGATGCCAAACACACTATACATTTCTTTGGGTTTCTGAGGATAATCTTTTAAGTATGCCCTCTTTTACTGCTGGCTGAAAATAACAAAGACTTACAGAGGCGTTTGCTTTCCATGTTTGAATGGAAAGACATACAGAAAGCATAACTGCAGGCATAAAAGGACATTTTTGTGGGGAGAAGACCTATACATTGAGAATTGAAAAAGCAGTCTGCCCTTACAAATAGCATAAACCAACACAAAGGGTAAGGAGCATGCAAGAAAGCTGAGAAACAGGATCACTAGCAGAGGAAATACTAGCAGTATCCAGGCAAAAGGAGCACTGAGATCATAATGAAACAAGAAATAAAACAGCAGACAAAACCAACAGAAGTTAAACATAGTTCACCTTTCCTGAGTGACTGCCACAATGAAGAGCCATGGCTTTATATCACAATAAGGTTTTCCTTCCAAAAAAAAAAAAAAAAAAGCAAGTTGGTGCTCCAGTTTGTCACAGTGAACCTGGAGCATTTGAATGTGAGTTACTGAAATCATCCATCACTATCTTAAACACTTTTGTTCAGTGTGACCTCGGTTTTCTTCCTCAACAGATATAAAATAATCACCACAGAGAGAAGGATTTGGTGGGCGCTGGGGCTGTGCTGGTCTCTGTCTCTGCTGGTGGGAATAACCCCAATGTTTGGATGGAACAAGCGAGGCAGCGCCCACTACCACGCATGTGAATTTGTCTCTGTGATGAGGATGGATTACATGGTGTATTTCTCGTTCTTCACGTGGACTCTTATCCCTCTGGGCATCATGTGCGCTCTCTATGTCGCAATATTTTCCATCATCAGGACAAAGCTAAGTCAAGGAGCAAGCAATGCGAGAGGGGCGGGCACATTCTATGGGAAGGAGTTCAGGAAAGCCAAATCTCTGGCACTTGTTCTCTTCCTGTTCACAGTGTCCTGGTTGCCTCTGTGCATTATGAACTGCATTTTCTACTTTTACCCTGAATACAAGATTCCTAAGCCTTGGATTTTCTTGGGAATCTTGTTGTCCCATGCCAATTCTGCCATGAACCCCATTGTCTACGCTTGCAAGATAAAGAAGTTCAAAACCACTTACCTTTTAATTTTAAGGACCTATATCCTATGCAGAAAAAAACCCAAAGCTAGACCCAGTTCTTACAGATCAAACACAGCAGCAGTCAAAAACATAGAATGAACGTTAACCCACCAGCATCTATCAGACCACTGATAAAATGCTTTAAGGAACTCACAGGAAAAACGTGTGCTGTTTCATCTGCTGTCTTACACAAACTGTTTTACAATGAGGGGAAGACCCTTGTACACCGATTCCCATTTGACATTAAGCCCAAGAATTAATTTACGAACTTCTGCATTGTTGTATGCCAGTAAATTTGGGTTGGTTGTTGCTGTGCCAAGCCCAGACCTTCTCAGCTAAGCACCTGCCTCCAAGAGCACCTTCTGGTTCTTGCTTACTGACTTCAGCGTTGCTTGGCAGACCGTGACCCAAAGCACTGGGATGGACTTTTTACTGCCAGCTGCGATCCACAGACAGTAAGGAATGCTGCAACAGTTCTTGCTAATTTCTAGCTTTAACTCAAGCTCAACAAGTCTTCTACTCAGCATTTTGCTTTCTCTTTACTTGCACACAACCACGCTTGCTTTGATGTTTTGCTCCAGCAATTCAAGTGCAGTTACAGCATCACGTGGGACCTCCACCTGCAAATGAAAGACTGCACCAGGACCCACCCCTACCCTTGGGTCTGTACATACACCTCTTATGTCCGTATGTCTGTATTATATAGTTTCAAAATACAAAAAAGTTAAGATTAATTTTGTCCTTTTTTTGCCCCCCCCCCCCCCCCCATAAAGATTGTCTGGGTACACCATAAAACAGGATAAACGTATTTTCTTACAACACAGCAGCTTGCAATGCAGGATGTCCTCACTGCCTCTGTCTTCTGTCCATTTAGACTATCAAATGAAGCCTGGTCAGCTCGTTCTGCAGTTAGTACTGCCACATTTTCAAGAAGAATAAGAACTATTATATGGATTTTATGCAAAGTCGACGTGCTGCATGAAATCCCTGCTCTGTTCTAGCACGTGTCCCAGAAGCTCAGAAACTGCAGTAAATGCCACAGCACAGCTCACACAGCCTGATTTCAGGGAGCACGGGTTAAGATGAACACAGGCAATTAAAGGCAAGGCCCTTTTTTCTCCATCTTTGCATAGTAAAAGTGATCTGGGAAAAAAAAACTGAAAGGGAGTGCATCATTCCATTACGTATCTCAGCAAGCTGAGAGGCAAAACGCCAGCGCCTGCTCCTTTAACAAAGATCAGAGGTCTTAGTTCATTATCTGATGTAATCCTCGTTGCTGCCCAAACCCACCCCATTACAGGGTCCCACCCTTAATGAAGCAGCTGGCAAAGGAAGTCACTGCACGACATGATTGCTGTCTCTAGATAGAACCGACTGCTTTCAGCAGGAAAAAAAAACAAACAGAAAACACAGAACGTTACTCCCCAGAATAACGCAGAGCAAACTTTGCTCGGGTGTTTCCAGCGGCTGCTCGGTGCTGCCCCGCAGTGGTGCATCATGATACAGTTCAGTAATTAACTAACCATAGAACTGGGCACTCTATCAAAAACGCTGCAGCCAGCGACAGAACAGGGAAATAAGGGCACAGATGTGAACAGGTGCAGAGAAACACTTCCATTTTTCAGTTCTCTTCAGCAGTTCCAAGAAATAGCAGAAAAACTCACATGGAAACTTGCAAGCGCACAACAGGTTGTCACCAGGATTGCTCTAGATGAGGAAAATTGGTATAGAAATCAACTTGTCCCCAGTGCTGGCAAGAGCTGTACAACAGGAGATGTCATTTTCCGCTCACAGCTGTGAATTCAGCTGATGTTACATTCTGCAGCGTGGGTATCTCACAGAGCACTACAGGCCCCTGTGCAGCAATCCCAGAGGCATCCAACACACAGAAAGTGCAGGTGTTCCCATGTCCATGTGCCATCGTCACACAGGTGCTGCTTTCGGTCGGGGCTTGAGGACCACAGAGGCATAAGAAACCTCATTCTGGGATGTGAAAGAGGTTACAAGCATTAGAGAAAGTGCAAATGCAACATCTCAGCACAAATTTCCTCCTTTGAGCTGGACCTCAATGCTACATAACGTGAGCAGCCCCAGGAATTATAGTTTTGACCTTTACCTGGGTGTTTTCAGCAGACTCCTCGCATGGTGTCTGGGAGGGAACTTGCTCTTGTAGATTTTCCTGGGACCTCTTACACCCTAGAAACAAGGAGAGCAGGGTGGGATTAGCCAGGTGGTGCAGTTGTTCATTTAAAAGACAGGAAGCTCTTAGTCCACACTGAGCTTCTTGAGGGTCATTTCAAGGTAAAAGAACAGAACCCCTGCTCTTTGTCAAAACTTACAAAACAAGGATGTTTTAATAACAGAACTAGGGAGCAATCAGAAGCCAGTGGGTTAGCCTGCCCTGTGTGCAAGACAATTTATTCCTCCCCTCCTCAAGTGCAAGGCACTGAGTTATGCTTCCTTGTCATTTGCACCACAGAAAGAGGAATTGGCGGTGATATTCTGCCAGCTGATCGTACAGCTCCTTCTCAGCTGACAGCTGGGCAATCAGACCTGAAATCTGTTGCAATATTCACTGCAAACCAAGCAATTTGGAAGCCCAAGAATCACGCTGCTGGCATTTTCTTGACTGTGCTACTTACTTCTTCTGATGAGGTAGCTGACTCCAACAACCACAAGAGTTGACAGGATGCCAGAGATAAAGGCTAACGCCAAGTAGAATATTTCAGGGCTGTTGATGCACAGGAAACAGCGTCAGAATCACATTCTTACAGAAATGTCAGCGAATTAGTAGCTCTCAAATTCAACCAATCTTATCAAATATCATTTTTCCAAGCCCCGTGAGATTACAAGATACCTGCAGTATTACTAAGTATCTAGAGCACAGACTAGAAAATTCTAAGGAAACTTGTAAAAATGTGGGGCATAAACTGCATTACATGTAACTCCTCCCTTATAGAAGGGGCTTGCAGTTTCAAGGAACTTGGTGTTCAAAGTTAAGAAATTAAGGTGTAGCATTTACTTATCAATCAAGGATTTGCCTCCTGAATCTGGGAAGGCAGCAGTAGAGGTCTGTACAGTGGTACGGACAGTGACAGTAGTGGAAATGGGTTCTGGTGTAACTAAAAATGAATAGAAAAAAAAAATAAGAGATTAAATGTGTTAATATTTCCAGTACTATTCCAAGTAACAAGCAAAGCACTACTTAGAAGTGTGAACCTATTCAAGAATGACTGCAAGAAATGTTGCAAGTCTAACATTTCTGTATTAGAGGGCTGCAAGCAAAAACACCAGGCAGGAAAACGTCAGTGATCCACATTGCCACTGTTCCTCAGCAGCCTTTGGAAGTTGTGCAGTACTTGCCCAAATGCATTTATCCACAAAGCTACCCCACAACAATCTTTCTGAGTCCGGAAAGAACAAGATCCAAGAACACTGGATCTGATAGAACTTCTTAAAAAAAAAAAAATTGAAATACCTGGTTTTGATTTTGAGGAACCAGATCCCATTCTCTCCAAACACTCATGAACAGCAAGAGAACCTAAAGATAAGGGAAAAGCTGTATTTATTCTCACACATACACACAGACACACACACCCCCTAACATTCTTGTTCATGTCACAGGCTTGATTTAACCTTTACCAGTGTTTCGGGCATCTTGCACAAAGTTGCATGAAACCACAGCAGGAAATCTGGCAATTACACAGCACGAGCCCAACTTCAACATCTTATTCCCATACCCAAGTGCACACACACTCAGTACCCTCTGGTAGGCACGTCTGCTCTCCAAAGGATGGGATGTATTTCGTATTGGAACAAAAAAACATCCCCAGTATTATTTAGCTAGAATAGAGTGAACTTTATGAAAATTTCCATGATCAGAAGCACAGATAGGAAAAACCTAAAGGCACATTTTTTTATCGGGTTACATTGACTTTAAGAGAAAGTTGCAAATGAAAACATTATTCTCAAATTTAGGATGCGCAAGCTTAAAGATAAGGAAATACAGGCTTACTAAGAAATTCCCACCCTAGTATCTCTCATTATACGGCTTTCAAACTGCACATTGCAAATAACATCCAAGTATTGTTCGCCACACGAAAACAAATTACCCTCGCTGCTGCTGTCACCTTTTCCTACTGCATACCCCAGCAGCCAACTCCGAGTTCCCCGTGCCAGATCTAGAAGTACTTCTGCTCTTGCAAACCCAGTGTAATGTTGGTAAGCAATACAGCTTCATCTTACCTCGCACGCTGCAGAACGGCCGCCCGCTCGCTGGTAGAAAACTTCGGTGGTGTTAGCCCTGCTTGCACAGCACTACGTGCTGGCTTCACGAAAAGAATCTGTGCCAAACTACTGAAAGCTCAAGTAAGCTTCAATTCAAGCGAGGCATCGATGTGGAAGTTGAGCAACTTCGCTTTTTTAAAAAGAGGAAATGATATGAAAAACCTTTATTGTCAGGAAATGCCAGAGGGAGAAAAAAAGTCACCTTTAACTTGAGGTAGATTACTTTTGCTTTTAAGAGTATCTCACTTCCAAAGAACACCTTCTTCTCTGAGCTGTTGCAGTGAAAAAAAATATAGAAACCTATGCTATTTTACTAACACCACTAGAAGTATTTTCTTACTGCAGTACCAGTCCATGTACTAAAGGTGCATGAGTCCCTCTAGGGCAAACTTAACAACGGAGGCTAAGTTTTTATTATCTTTTGATGTTTCCTGCCAGCCATATCCTCTTTACCACAGAAAAAGAAGAAGCTTTCGTAATTATTTAAAGCTGTGTTCCTTTTTTTTTATTATTATTATTTTTTATTTTTAAGTTTGTCTATAAACTGAGGACAGTAGTTCCAAGCATCTCTAAATCGTGGACAGCTCACTGGTTAGGTGAATGGGAGGACTAGCAGTCATTTTGATTTTAAAATATGTTAACAAAAATAACCACAGGGCATGACCACAGGTAATTCTGAATAAGAAAAAATTTCATGAGTGTATTAGCACCATAGTAAGTGAGTCAGCATCTCATCTCCAGAAAAGTTCACAACTGAACCAGGAAGCAAACAGAACTGTTCACACTGTGGTTGGAAGTAATCCCCCGCTATAATCTACCTACAGTGGTTTGCTTGCATTACCAATCAGGCTACTACAAACACACACACACACAAATCACCATCACCACTGATAGTCAAAGACAGCAACGAGTTTTGTTTGTTGGTTTTAATGACATTTTACAGTCAAAGAGTTTCCAACAGTAACGAGACACCTCAGAGGAATCAGGTACTACACGGCTACACTGCCACCTGGGCGCTCTTTGCTAATGCCTTCAGGTCCAAAATGCACTTTGCAATGCTCTCCTTCTGCTGCAAAAAGTAAAAAAAAAAAATAAAAATAAAAAAGCTTTCAGAAGAAAGCCTTTATGAAAGGAAGTTAAACAAGCAAAACATGTACTTAATGCATTTTTTGTCTTCTTTTTGGAAATGCAAAATGAGTTACAGATTAAAAGGAATAACGCTATATAGCTTGTAAGGTGAGATTCAAATCCAAGCAGTGACCTGCCTCAAAGCATACACAAGCAGAGCTAGAAATATATTCCCTTGTTATCAGGTTCATTCCTTAAGAGAAAGGGCATCCAGAGTCCATCTGTGGGTCTTAAGCCGCTCTGCTCTGGAAAATTTTAGAAGAAAATTCCCTGATGTGCCCTTGTCAGAGGGTTAGCTCTATGCTGCAAGAGCAAACAAAACAAATGACTTGCTCAATTCACTAGCAGCACAAGCACCTTGTATCTAGTGGGTGGGCTTCTCAGCTCTCACACAGCAGCAGGAATGCATCGCAGCCATGCTTGCAAGCCACCCAGATGATCTAGCACCTTTTGACTCAAGTCAGAAGCACTGGACAGCAAGCATGCTTATAGACTAAAACATAACACAGATGAAAGCAAACAGCAAAAACCGATACCTGCTGAGGCGTGATGCTCTGAATAACACTCTTCTCCACCCACTGAACCATGTGATCTTGCTCTTTTTGACGCTTTAAGTTCTGCAGAGCCACTTGGTAGTCCAGCCTTTTCTTCACTTCATTGTATACTGTTAGCAGCCTTTCTCGGTAATTAGCTTCCAGCAACATTGCAATATTATTCTAGACACAGGAAATGAAATCAACAGATTAACGTTTGATAAAAATACAATCCAGCAGAACATTGTCCCACACAAAGTCAACAGATCACGTGGTGGAACTGGCCTTGTCTGCAGCAAGTATCTCATAACTCGTTTGTTGCTTGTTAGTAACCTAACAGACACCCACGTTATGTGATGGAGACAGCAGGAAAAGTGAGCAGTATAGCTAGAACTGCATACCCTCTTGGCATCAAAGAGATAGCTGCGGCCTTCAATTCTCCACTGTTCCTTCTTCTCCTCCTCAATGGCAGTCTCAAGTGCTTTAATTGCTTCATTTTTCACCTCTAAGGCTTTAGCAACTTTCTCCTGAAAGGAGAAACAAAAAACATGCTTCAGAATGAAAGCAAGCTGCAAAGAAAACAAGTGCTCTGCAACTAATTTCTGAAATTCTGCATTACAGTTTGAGAAATATCTACCTCAGCTAGACTGCATCAGGTTTGACAATGGCAAGACAAGAATTACTGTTTATGATCAACTGTACTTAAAAAAGAAAAGCCATGAAATATTTTTTCTTTGTCAGGTGCTTCTTCATTTTTTTTTTCCAAAACCCATGTAGCAACACCAACAGAAGATGTAAAACACACCTCATTTAAGCACTGTTGCAAGGATAGCAGGCTCAGACTCTATCACAGCTCAGACCTACTTTGCAGATTCATTAGTTTTTAGCTACAGCAAAGTTGGATTATGATTTCTTTTTACCTCGTTAAGTTTGTCAG
Organism: Numida meleagris; assembly: GCF_002078875.1. Lineage (NCBI taxonomy): Eukaryota > Metazoa > Chordata > Aves > Galliformes > Numididae > Numida > Numida meleagris. The sequence continues at coordinate 3,368,686 of NC_034433.1, read as the reverse complement.
CAAAAGCTGCTACATCAGCACCGTATTTCTTAACGGCATAAATGATGACCGTCAATATGCAGGCAGCTGCAACTGTCTCATGGTTAATTACGTAGATTTCCTTAGAGAGAAAGTAAAGCAGGAGTCCAGTTCCCAACATGTAAGGCCCTAGAAAAAATAAAAGATAAAGCAGCATTATCTGCACAAAGCATAAATTGCCGCACTGAAGTCAAACATCTAAAAATAAATAGTTTAAGGCCAGGAAACATTCTTTTGTATCATGACCAAAGGCAGAATCTGACAGCCTCAAAACAACCCAGCTGGAAGGGAAGCATGAGGAGCACTGCATCCAGCTCCTGGCTCCACATAGGACCGCCCAAATTCACACCACATACATGTAGAAGTGCCTGCTGCAGGCTTTGATTTGAATATGCTACGGCTGTTCTAAGGCACTTAGCATGAGGAATACTAAACAGGCTTCATAACCACCCTCTCACAATACCTAAGAATCACTAATTTTTACTCTTCAAAGAAGTATTTGCTTAGCAGAATTGATACTTGACAGAATGTAAAAATTCTTCCTCTCCTATTTAGATATCACGCTTTAAACACATGCAGGATGCTGACCAACGCTGTTTTCCCTGATACCTCACCTTTTCCACAGCTACAAATTACAGACACGACTAAATAAGCCTAACCAAATGCAAATTAAAAGCATATGCATGTATTAACCTGTGACTCCCGTTTTCGGATACAGAAACTGGAAGAACTCCTCAGGGATCAGGCCGTGCCGGACCTCTCCTCCCTTCTCTGGCAGAGGTGGCAAAGGAGCCAAGCGGTGCTGGCCGGTGTGAAGCGGCCTCGCGGCGTGCAAGATGCTGTAACGGAAACGCTCCCATTCAGCTCCTTAGAGTGCGAAAAAAACCACCAACCAAAACCCGCTCCAGCACTCAGCCCCCAGCAGCGCGGTGCCCGCGCGATACTCACCCCGCCGAGACGGGAGGCGGCAGGCCCTGCAGGCCCTTCAGCACGGCCGGGGCTGTGGGAGGAGAGGGGCAGAGGGCACATGAGGACGGAGCTCAGACCCCTTCCCCCCCGCACCACTCCCGCCCCGCTTCCCCCTAGGGAGCCGTGTCCGCTCACCGGCGCGGAGGACGAGGCGGGACAGCATAGCTGCAGGCGGCGCGGCGACCCTTCGTCCCGGTGACCGCCGGCCGCCTCCGCACCACCAGCCAAGATGGCGGCTAGGCAGCTCTCGCGACACCCTCGCGAGACTTCCGCGGAGGGGCGGTGCGGGGCCGCTCTCGCGAGAGCCGACGACGCGCGCGCGGCGCGGGAGCACGTGGGGCGGCGCCGGTCCCGGTCCCGCTGCGCCACCGCCGCCGCCGCCATGGAGGAGCCGCCGCCCGAGCAGCCGCCGCCACCCGCGCCTCCGGCGCCCCCAACAGGCGGGGAGGATGAGGAGGCGGCGGGCGGCCCCGAGTGGAACATCCCGCCCAACGCGCCCGCCTGCATGGAGCGGCACCTGGAGCGCGCGCACTACCGCGCAGGTTAGCGGCCCGCGGGCACGGGGCGGCGGGGAGGGGGCGGGAGGGGCGCCGGCCCCGAGGGCGCGGCGGGCGCTGAGCGGCCTCTCCCGCAGACGGCGCGCTGCTGCTGGGCGCCTCGGGGCTGAGCGGCCGCTGCTGGGCCGGCTCCATCTGGGTGTTCGCCGACCCCCGGCGCGCCCCCAGCGAGGGCTTCTGCACCGCCGGCGTCCAGACCGAGGCGGGCGTGGCCGACCTGCGCTGGGTGGCGGACAGGGGCATCCTGGTGGGCTCCGACTCCGGTAAGTGCGGGGCATCGCCCCCTGCCCGCTCCCGCCGGGCTCCCCCTGCCCGCCCCCCCCGCTCCCCTCCCCCGTCCCGGTGCCCGCGGTGAGGCGGGGCCCCCGCTGTGCCCCGCAGGCGCCGTGGAGCTGTGGGAGCTGGACGAGAACGAGACCCTCATCGTTAACAAGTTCTGCAAGTACGAGCACGATGACATGGTGGAGGCGGTGGACGTCCTGGCGGGCAACACGCGGGCGGTCAGCGGCGGACGAGACTTCAGGTGAGCGCTCCCGGCCCCGCTGCACCCCGGGGACGTGGTGCCAGGCCCTGATTGCTGCCTCTCGTCCGCAGTGTGAAGGTGTGGGACCTCCCGCAGCAGGCTGTGCTGCACTCCTACAGAGGTGAGTGTCCGCTGCATCGCAGGTTGTGGTCCACACACCATGGGTGCTCCAGTCAGTGGAGTTTCCAGCACAAGCGTACTTCTCTGTTCATTTTCCCCCTGCCAAATCTGTGCTATAAGACTTGCTTCTTTCCAAGTATATTTTTGAATGTTTGCTCTCTACTTTCTTCTCTTTCCTGCACCTGCTTACATAATCCAAGCTGTTTTCGCTTTGAACGACACTCCCCAGAGCTCTGGGGAGCTCACACTGAGCTGTCACAGAGGCCATGCTGTGCTTGCTTGGCCATCTCCCCCCACTCCGCTGTAACCGACCTCTGGTCTGCAGAGGATTCTTCAAGCTGGTGCACCTCACGAGGACATGGCTGCAGTGGCTCTGGTTGGGTTTCGCAGCTGAGTGTGTTAGGAAGTGCTTGGTTATCCCTGGGTAGAAGTTATCCCGTGTCTGCTGTGCCTACAGAGATCCTCGCTCCCTTCTCTGTGTTGTGTAGTTAGGCACTGGGCACACAGGGGAACGTTGGGTGCAGTCTTTGAGGCTCTTTATCCTTTTGTGCTTTTGGTAGCTCACTCCGATGCAGTGACATGTGTGGCTGCCTGTCCTGGTAAGGACACCATGTTCCTGTCCTGCGCTGAGGTAAAGCTAATTCTATGTGAATCTGCTTGATAAAGATGAGATTTAACTTAATTATTTGCAGTTAAACACACTGATTGTGAAACCACCTGTCATGGTCTGTATAATCTGCATGTTTTGTTTCAATGTTCCAGTCTGATTAGTTGCTGATGGGCTCACCCAGCCGCTGGTACAGGTTTGTATTAAAACATGGGAATTCCCAGCTCTGTCCTGGGGGGACTGGAGGAGCTAACTGTTAATGCCAGCATCGTTTTAGACACAGGAGGAGGTGATGTGGGTTTGAATGCGGATCGGTAGCAGTACTGCAGTGAATCTGAGTTTATGTCTGCCTCTGCTCCAAAAAAAATTGTAAAAATCTTATTTGCTTTGAATTTATAGGATGAAAGAATACTACTCTGGGACACCAGATGCCCCAAACCAGCTACTCGAATTGGTAGGTTTCCGAATGCAGTTACTGCTTATGTGTGAAGTTTTGTGAAGAAATACATTATTTCATGCCTGAGTTCTCTGTGTTTAACTTCGGTCTAGTGACCTGGCCACTTTATCACAAAAGCCCACTAAACACTAAGAAGTCTATCACAGAAGTAAAATCTTTTAAATAATTATCATAGCAGCGTTAACTGGGCTAGGGTAGGAATGTGCTTGTACGGACTGCTCTCTTCACACTTATCCCAATTTATTTACTTACAGTTTGCAGTGCCTGTAATTACCTCCCTACCTCAGTCCTGTGGCATCCACAGGAAAGTGACATCTTTGCTTTAGGTAAGAAGTGATCTTACTGTTTGACTTTCACGAGACAAATTGAGGTCTTTCTTTTCACGTGACAGTTTTGCTAATAACCTCATTCTCTCTTCTCCTCTTAAAGGTGATGAAAGTGGAACAGTTGCACTAGTAGACACAAAGAATCCTGATTCTGCCCTCAGCTCCACTGTGCATGCCCGACGTGTTACGGGCTTTGCATTTTCTGCACATAGGTACTGTCTGAGATAGTGGTGTAGAGTGTGCAACTACGTACGCTTGAATGCCATAGTGTCTTTTAGAGTAAAGCATTTTTCATTACAACTTTTGTGTTTTTAATTGTTCTAACCACAGTCTCTTCTCTGCCCTCTAGTTCACCTTTACTGGCTTCCATCAGTGAAGATTGTACAGTAGCTGTTCTCAACTCAGACCTTTCAGAGGTGTAAGTACCAGACAGTGTATTCACTGAGGCTGTTTGTCTTGCTGATTTCTCATTAAGGGAACTTTAACCTGAAGGGAACCCTTTAACCCTTTCACCTGAAGGGAAGGTGAAAATGCTCCTTAAATTGGGGAATGTTGTCCTAACAAACTAGCAGTTAGGAAGTGCACAAGCCCATAAATTCTTAGTGACAGTGCTTTGTGGCTCATAGTGGTCTGTTTTCCAGGTTCAGAAGCCGTTCTCATCGAGACTTTGTGAAAGGTTTATCGTGGTCTCCTTCAGACAATGCCTTGCTCACTACAGTTGGATGGGATCATCAGGTTTTACATCACACTGTCCCCATACCAACTGGTGAAGCTTCCGGAATCAACTGTGTAAAAGAATAGTTTTATAAACTCATTGGTCCAAATTCCTTCCTGGCATTACTTTGGTTCTCCTGAAGTCAACGATGTTTGTGAACCGGAGTGGTTATGGATTGTTGTCTGCCTTGAACCTGCCATGAACCTTGTGACTAAGAAGGTTCCCATAGCAATTTAGAGTTAAATGTAAGTTAGCTGCAAACCAGACTGTACCATCTCCTCAGAGATGAAAAGACTGCAGTTTTTTACCCAGAAAAAAATACTGACTTCAGCCACAGAGGAGTCTTGGAACAGGGAATTAGGTATAATAAAATCGAAAAAAGACTTGTGTCTTCAAACCACTCACAGAATGAATACAAACAAATTATTTGGGGAGGTTGAAAGAAACCACCTTCACTGAGGCAGACTTAGAAGCCTCACCTGAGCAAAGTGTTTGCTGTTTAAGTACTTCCTTCCAACTGGACAGGAAGGCCTGTTGGAATTTTAAGGGTACAAGGGTTTCCTTGTTGTCCTTAATGCCACATTCAGTTTAGAAGGTTGGTTTTTGCTATCTTCTATTGTGAATCATCCCATGGTGAGCACTGTGTGTGCACTTCTGCTCCACTGGTGGGTATCAGAGTACCAGCGCTTAGTGTGATACATCACATAGGCTGTATGATAAGGATCCCAGCTGCAGTCATTAAACATCTTTGTGATGGTGCATGACATGCTGAAATACCAGGACCTGTAAATGCTCACCATTGGCTTGCAGCTGAGAGCAGCTCGCAGGGGCTTCTCTGCAGCATGCTGGAGGCTGACAGAAGTTTGCTTGACACCACGTTTCAGCTTCTCTGTGCTGAATACAACTTACTCGAGAATAAGGTTTGTGAACAAAAGTTTATATAAGGGAAAAACTGGACTAACGACACGAGTCTTCATTTTGTTGCTCCTGTTATCAGACTGCTTAGTGATAAATAAGGCTCCTTAGACACTTTCAGTGAGTGACTTTTTGTGCTGGAGACTGAGAAGATCGAACGTTCCCATAATCCCCAAAAGACTTCACAGCATCCTTAGAGGGTTTGGGGTTTTTTTTGTAATATAACGTACAACATCTCAAACTAGACTGTTTCCTTTGAACATATTTAACTGACAATAAATGGCATTGCTCTGCATACGTGGCCGCTGCTCCAGGTGTGGCTTGCTCTGGATTAATATTTCCTAGAGAGACAACAGTGGGATGTAGCTAATGAAACAAAAACTACTGTTAAAAATGAATGCTACGTTTTCTTTAACGTGATAGCAACGTTGCACTGTAAGCAACTACAATGTCATAATTGTTTTCAGAGCAAAATTCCCCATCTAGAGCATTGTATTGGAAAGAAACTATCATAAAAACCGACAAGCTTCCTCAGAACTGCCCCTTCAAAGTGTTAAGAAAAGAACAAAGGTTGTGTATTACAAACTGAAACAGCTCTGCTGCTGCTTGTGAAAAAGATGTCTTTGGCAACAATGGAATACAGTTTTAAAATAAATCATAGTTTTCATTTACAACTGGCTCTTAAGTTTCACCGGGCTACCTCTGCAATGCTAAGAGCCAGCTGAGGTCATGGACAGCTGAAGTTGTGATTTCAGTCCCTGGAGTTACAATTGTCCTTAAATAAACATTCACCACACGTAATGCGAGCAGGGACAAGTTTCAAATAGGAAGTTTTAAACCACATGAGTTCCTCAAATCACCGTGTTGCGGTGTTGTGCAGCCCATGGCAAAAAGCAGCATTAGAGGTGGAAGATAAGGACCGTGTGGAGGAAAGGTCATTGTTGATATATTAATCCCGTTCTTGTACAGTCAATTAATGACTGTTAGCACGGTAGCACATGCCGTGCTTCAGCATCCTGCAAACCTTTGGGTAAAGCTCTGTGTTCCGCCGCAGGAGGGCAGCAGCATGACAGCAGCCAGAAGTTTGTGCCCCTTAAAGATCATCTACCCTTTTCACCACTTGGTTTCTCTCTCCCTACCATCGTAAAAGAAGCTCAGAAGAGCAACAGTTTATTTAGCAGTTGCTAGCGTTAGCTTACCAAGGCTGTAAGCGCTGGGAGCCAGCAAGGCCATTAGAAGCAATGTGTCACATAGGCAGCACTGCAGAAACACCAACACCACGACAGTGCCCGCTGACTTAGAAGCTATCTGCAAAGGAACTGGAGCATTCTCTGGGTTTTGCAGTGTGCCGACGCTGCCCAAGCTGCTTCAGACACTGCTCAGGCTTAGAGACACTGCTGTAATACACTGTGGCTAGAGAAAACGCTTCAAGATACGTTGCACACTTCCCTAATGGAGAACCTTGTTTTGTAGCTAGGATTAAAGAGATGAGAATGCAAATAAGTATAATTTGGAGGAGTGGAGAGAGTAAGCCACTCTGGAAGCAAGCTGCCTTTTACGTTGGTGCTTGCATTGCTCATCCTTCATTTTCAATTTTAAACACAACTTTCTAGTTCGGACTTGCAAATCACTATGCAAGTTTCATTCTTAATGAAAACCTCCAAACCAAGAATGCTATTTATAGAAACCCAGGCTGAACTGTAAAGCTGCTCCATCAGGCTGCCTAACCTGCAGGGCACGGGGTGGTTCTGCAGCAATGGGCAGCGAGGAGAGCTGCCTGCTCCTGCTTCTGTTATCACTGACATTGTCACAGCAGTTGTTGATACAGAGCCCTAAGCAGAACCTGGCCCAGCCCCTAGGAAAGGTGAAGTTCAGTAGGTAAGACTAGATAATATTAAAAAAAAAGTCACACCACACATCATAAAACAATACATCCAGGCACATTTAATGCAAGAAGGCTGGTGTTCAGTGGCACTCATAAATAAGAGACTTTGTTCAAACACTTTACAAGTAGAGCTATCAGTTCTACTACATTAGCAGGTGCTTTAGAGGAGATTGCAGGGGCTCATTTAAGTTGTATCAAGACTTGAATGACCACACTGGCAAGAGAGGGTTGAGGCATTACGAATTCCACTGTCAGCTTTCAGGATCTCTTCCAGCACTATGAGGTCACTTGGCTCTGTTACTACCCCTCCATTTCTCTCCTCTATCGCTAAGTTTATGTAGTAAAGCAGCTGGGGGAGAAGGAAGAGAAACAGGAATCAGAGTAGAGTGGATGTGTGTGCTGTGCTAACAAGATCACCCGGCCAAGAGGGAGCTCCCAGCAGCTGAGAAGAGTCCTCACTGCTCATTGCACTGAGCTTCTGCCTGTCAGCAGCTCTGACAGCGATTTCTTTGGAATGCAAACAGTTCCCTATGGCCTTGGTGTGTTTAGTCGTACTGAAATTCTACTATTTTCCTAAAGCAGCAGGGATAGCCCGCAGTGTCTAAAGAACAGAATTCATTTCAATGCTTCAAACATTCACGTTAACCAGTTTTACTGGGAAGTCCTACCCAGTTTCATTACAGCTTAGTCCATATGCATTCCCAGAATGGGCGTTCTTTGAGTAAATAAATGATTGTTACACAAACCTGACTTACATTCCCATGCTTCTGCTAGTTAATTTAAAGCAATGTCTATCTGCTAGAAACAAGATTCTCCGCGCTATGTAGCACCGTGTTACAGCTACGGGTGAACTGCGTGTCTGGGTGAAACAACAAACATGGAATTCAAAGCAAGTGCCAATGTTGCTTTGAAAAAAATGAAACTTTTGTTGGGGATTTTTGTTGAGATTGAGCAGAATTCACAAGAGAGGGAGACAATTCAGAAACTGTGTGTGTATGTGTAAAGAATTCATCTCCAAGTCTGAAGTCTCCCAGCAAGTCTTTAAGCTAACTTTAGGAATTAATTTGCAGTTTAACTCATTATGCGAAAGCCTACATCAGGAAGCAAAACGATCAGGTCGCAATATTATCAGTGAAACTTCTTCGGTTTAGGGGACAGTGGTGAAATCCCACCCTGCATGTGTGAAACACAACCCCAGGGCTACGCAGACAGGATCCCAGCTTCACTCCCAGAGATAAATAAGCGTTCTCAGGACACTCCTCACATGGGGAGCTTCCTCACTGGGGGCGGGGATTGGCAAATAAATGGCTGTTGTACGCACACAGTACACGAGCCCAGGGAGTCACTGCCTAGTCACTCCATAGTTACTTTCCTCCACAAACCAACATCCAGCCATTTAAAATGCGCTGTTTCAATACCAGCTGGAGTGAGCACGGCTGGAAGCCTTCCAAGTCACTGTGAGTTACTGGCATAAAAACATCCTATGAATTAGCTATTAGGCTGATTATGGTATTTGCGTTCTCATTTTATTCACAGCAAAGTAAAGTTCAGAATACTTTGAAGCCTCTGCAGCGTTCGAAACAGCTGTTAAATTATTAGGTAGAGTTGGAAATAAAGTAAAACAGAATGTCAACAGCGTGACATTAATAAAGATAACTTCTGAAATCTGCACTGTGAGGAGAAAATTTATCACCGAGTTTTGAATCAAATTGTAGAGCAAAATCTACTCGCAACACAAAGCAGAATAAGCTTGAATGGAAGTAATGATACTGTATGCCATTGAGAATAGAAAGTGCTTTCAATAAAGGTAGACTCGTGTCTCAAAGTGCTTTCAGTTTGTCAGCGATTAGAAAATACTCTCTACAAGTTTTTACACCTATCTTACAGTGATTTGCAGCAAGTTTACCTGGGAGGAAGATTTGTTTCTAATTTCAGGAAGTTAGCTATTCAAAACCTCACAGCAATACACTCTCACTACAGCTGACTGAAGTGCGAAATACCCTCTTTCAGACCACGCTCCTCTCCCATCCCACAGCACCAGCTCCTTCAGGCAGATCTGCACCAAAGTGTCCACGATGTGCTGATGGAAACAGCTGGAGATAGGTCCCTCAGGTACCTCACACCCCGGAGTGTCAAAAACTTTACAGTTACACCAAAACTTAGCTTATCCGTCCCCTAGATCAAACTAAAGCCACATCTCAGTATAACAGTTTATAAAGACCAAGCAGCTTTGTTTTTGGAAGCGGGGTTTCTGTGGCACAAACGATCCTAGAGGAAAGCACCATTGGTACCATTCTGGTGAGTCACTAACGTCCACCAGCTCCGGCAGAGGAAAAGCTGCTCAATGTCTCATACTGCCAACGTGCTTTACAGCCACCAGCCTTGCAGCCTCCCATGACAAAGAACGAGTAACAGAAACATGCAGGCACCAAAGGAGTGGGAAAGCAAGGGTTGTGCTTGCAGAGTGGCTGCCCCTGGCCCTGGGGATGGGCACTGACAGCGTGAGCTGGCTTAAGGCATCAGCGTAATGGGTTCACTCAAGGCTGACGGGGCAGTGATCTAGGCATCCTAAACTATTTCTATCCAATTGACCTCACATTCTTAATTCCCCTAAATTCAGATACATACTGGCTTGCTTCCATTACACACATCTCCAGCTTTGGCTTCTCCCCACTCCTAAGCACAATTAAACAAAAAAACCCAACTTCTCCAGTGACAATGATCTTTAAACGAAGCGTCTCCTACAGTTTAGAAGACCTATCAGGCTGCAAATTCGAAAATAATACTGGGGGAGAGGGAAGAAGAGAAGGAAAAACATCTTTGCTCACATAACAGTAGCTGGTCTGCAGTAACTATGCTCCATGACAGTCTTTTTGAAGAGTCCAAGTCCCAGGTTTGCTCTCCACGTTCATCCTCAGTAGTGTTGAGCAGTGTTTGCTGGCCAGGTGGAGAAGACCTCCCCCCACCACGCACCTCGTTGTCTCTTCCCAGCAGAAGGACGAAGGCAGTGGAGCAGCCCTATGGACGAGCCTATCGGTGCCCACTCTGGTAGGTGTAGGAGATGGGCTGCCGTGCCCCGGGTCTGACCGTGAAGGTGTTGGTGGGTCCGCCATACTGCGAGCTGCCGTGGGAAGGTCTGAAAGGAAAACAGTGAGGAAAGTCACCAAAAGCCAAGGAAGCCATTTGTCTGTACTCAAGATGGCCATGCTCTTCTATTGAAGCAAGATAGTTTCAATAGAAGCTTTCCTCTTCCCTGCAAGAAGGCCCTCCACCCAGCAGCCCTCTACCCACAGTTGCAGAGAGAAGTGTTGTAGCGGGGTACCAGCCCCCAGCTTGTCATCAGCACAGCCTCTGGGCTGCCCTTACACCCCCACCACAGAGCTGGTGGAACAAGAGCCACTGCAAAGCCCTTATCTCTGCCATTTGGGGCAGATGACCCAAGGTGTTATTTTCCCACCAATTTCTCGGCCCAGGACCCTTCTAACAACCAGAAGTCAGTTCAGGGAGGCACGTACCTGCCAGCTACTAAGAAGTCCCCATTTTGCCCCTTGTACTTGGCGTCAGCCCCACCGTACGGCCCAGCTTTCCCAGCCGAATCCATGGAGGTGCGCCTGCCCTGCGCACTACCGGGGCCGTTCCAGTGGGCAGAGCTGAGGCGGCGGGCCCCATCCCCGGCCGAGGAGCTGTATGCCCCAGAGCCGTAGGAAGGGAGCACTGTGCCACGGGCAGCTGCTCTGGGATAGGATTGTTCAGGCTCGGAGACGTAGAGCCGCTTTTTGATCAGCGGGCGGCTGCTCGGCCCTCGGCTGAGGTAACCAGCGGAGCTGCTGTAATCTGGGCACGGGGGTGCCATGTCGCCGTTCCTCCTGCTCTGCTCTCCTGGCTCCTGGCTGCTCCCATAGCCGTAGTTACGACCGTAGCCGGGCCACCTGAAGTACCGCGGTGCGTCAGAGCCCCGGCTGGAGTCAGGGAAGCTGGGGCACTTGCGGTTCCCCTCGCGGCTCTGTGGGATTCCATCAACATCATCTGCCTCATTGCTGAACTCGGGGGGTGGGGGGATGATGGTGTAGTCCAGCGCTGTCTCTCCGTTCTCCTCCTCCTCTCCAGGCATGGCGTGGCGGGCAGGCTCGGGGTGCTTTGGCTGCCCCAGCTCCAGCAGGCCCCGCAGTAGGCTGGAGGCCGCAGCTCGCTGCTGCCCTGGGGGCTGCCCCTCACCCGCTGCCCGGCCCTGCTCTGAGGAACTGGAGAAGGATGGCGGCTTGCTCTGTGCTGCCGAGGGCCGGGGCACCACAGTGAAGGAGTAGGGCTTGGATTCGTGGCGGTAGAAACTGGTGCTGGAGGTGGTTTCTGATGTGGTGCTGCCCAATTTGGCGTGCGGCCTGGCCCTTGGCGGACCCCCCGCCTCGCTGCCCGGGCGGCCCCGCTGTGCACGCTGCCGGGCTGCCAGCAGCAGTGCCATGGGGGAGCCCCGCTCCACCCGCTCTCCTGTCACCGGGTGGATCAGCACCTCCTCCTGCCCTGTGCCTGGAACTCCTGGGGGGCTGCTGGCCGAGTTCGGGGGGCAAGCAGGCTCAGCTCCACCAGCCCCAGCCCGGTGCACTTTGTACTGGAAAACAGCAGCGCTGGGCTGCGGTGCTGGAGAAACAGGGGGCGATGGGACGAGGGGAGAAGGTGGCTCCTCCGCTGGTGTCTGAGATGGGCTTGGGGCACTCACATTGCTGTCAGGGGAGCAGGGAGCAGGGGTTGAGCTCTCCGTGGCCTTGTTAGCAGCAGGGATGATGGGAGCAGGGGTTGAGCTCTCCACGGCCTTGTTAGCAGCAGGGATGATGGGAGCAGGG